>NC_136502.1:45304311-45309311 GCF_053919585.1 Euprymna scolopes | reverse complement strand
TTGTCCTTTAGTTCAAATTTCACCTCCGTTTTCCGTGCAGCAACCCAAACCTTCAGAGAATACCTCTTTAAAATCTTTTTTTTAATTCGTCAATAAACTTTCCTGGTAGTTTAGACTTTTCTAACCCCGCCAGACTTACTTTATTGCAAAATGAGCTTATGGGGTTTCCCCATAAATTAAAAAGAATCATTAAGTCTATACCGAACAAATTAGAATTTTTCCCCGGTACGACATATAACTTGGTTTTCACAGCAAAAAAATTCACTCTTAAATTTTAGTTTATTTCCAGACACACTTCTGGCATTTTTTTTGGTATTTTGTAACTTTGGAAACCCAATTTTCTTCCAAGTTACTTCGTCAATTATACTTATGTCGCTTCCCGTATCTAGAAAACATTATTACAGCCATTAATTTTAATTTTAATATATTTTCTTTTATCACACCTAGACTCATTTTTAGAACCAATGGTCTTTATTTCTGCTTTTCGGTATTTTCCTTTCCTGCATACCGTTGATTTATGGCCTTTTTTATTACATTTGTTACATATTTTGTATTTAAAGTAACAATCTTTAGTGAAGTGGTTTTTTCCCCCACATGTCTTACAGGATTTTTCGTATGCACATTTCATCACCCTTTCCATTTTTTTTTCCATATTTTTTTCTTCAAAATTTTTTCCTTCGATGCTTGTATTGTCCTGCTTTAAATTTAACAGTTTCTGACACTCTTCCGTAACTTTTTGTAACGTTATTTCTGTGTCTTGGTTCATAATGGATAATATCCTTGAACGAATATCCTTATCTTTAGAGGTTGTTAAACCTTGCACAAAGATTAGACTTTTAAACATATCCTCTTTGAGGTCTTTTAATTTAAAGGATTCACAATGAGCATTCACTTTCCCTGCATAAGTAATAAAATCTTCGTCCTCCTGCTTCGTGATATTTAAACATTTATAACGTGTATAGAATAGACTATCTCGTTCACTGAATATGTTTGACAATATTTTTATTGTTTCACTAAAAGAAATGTCTTCAGGTTTATTTGGCAGGATAAAATTCGTATACTTTGTATTTTCCTGAGATCCAAGTTTTTGAAGAAGAAGGATAATCTTCGTCTGTCCAAGACTGACATCTCTTAGCAAAAATATTTTCGTATCTCCGAAAATATGCCGGAAAAGTTAACCCATTTGTCGGCTCGTATACAAATTCGGATAAAGAATTTGCTATTCCTTCAGGAGTGAAACGACAGTCTTTCTGCTGCGTTAAAATACTCTGTAGTATTTCACTTTGCTTCAACTGCTGTTGCTGAAGTAATTCCATTTGTTTTTGTTGTGCAAACAATGCCGATTGCATAGTTCTAGTGAATTCCGCTAATTGCTCCATGTTAAAATTTTTTTTTTTTTTACAAAACCACACAATTAAACAAAAAATTAACTCATATGTCCTATAAATTCAATGAACTGAAAGCACAATGTCCTTCCGAAGAGAAGAAAAAAAATACTTCCAGCCGAATAAAACTTGAAATGGACACTTTTTTTTTTTTAATTTCTTTTAAAAAAATGTTCGCTTCAAAATGTCAATTTCTTTTTCTTTTTTTTTTTTTTTTAGGACTGTAACCGACTGAAACACTTACTTTTTAAATGTTGGCTCTGCCGAAGTTTTTCCTTTTTTTTTTCCTTCCTTCTTTGGATTTCTTTTGTTTTCTGCTCGTTAATCCTCTTGTGTGCTTATTCCTTCGCTTTGTTTTTTAGTGAGTTTCGTTCGAATTCTTCGTCGCCACTTGTTATATCGTAGATTATATAAATAACAAGTCGTTACTGGGGTTGTACAGAAAGGGTTTATTTAGGTAAAAAGGTACACACATTTCTAAGCGTCCATTGACAGCTTAGTACTAAATTCTGTCTCCCACGTGAGGAGAGTTTGCTTGTCTTTTTATAGACGTAACAGTCCATTCATTTGAGGGGTGTTGGATCAGTCCATTATATCAATAATATATATGTATATATGCATCATAACTATATGCATCATATGTATATACATGTATATACATCATATATATAAAAATAAATGACGAAAGTCTATATTCCAAATTTCAAGATGTTGACCATCTTACCGTTTATTTTTTAATTATGTTGAAATGCTCAATTCTTGACAGCACCTGTTTCGTAGCGCAGAATCATTCATGTAATTATTGTGCCAATTTTAAACGTTGTTCCTCCCTTAAATCATCAGAAGAAAAGGAGTTTATCAACTTTAAAAGAAAATAATGGAAAATGGACATGATTACAAGATTCGAAATCGGAGGCGAAGTTACAATTGTTTTTATTTGTTACGCTGTCTTTGAATTTTCAAGTTTAGGACGGAATAAATTAGAAATTGAAATAATAATTACATGAATAATTCTGTGCGACCAAACAGATGCTGTCAAAAATGGAGGTTTTCAACATAAATAAAAGGTAAGACAGTCAACATCCTGAAATTTGGAATATAGACTTTTGTCATTTATTTGTATATGCTCTGACACCGAGCTTCATGAATTTAAAGTATTGGTATAAATAAAGGTGAAATATAAATGACTAAACATATTTTCCCATATATATATATATATATATATATATATATATATATATATATATATATATATATATATATATATATATATATATATATATATATATATATATATATACACTGCGTATCGAATTATTAACGAGTTTACATGTTTTTAAATATTTAAGGAACGAGTGAATAAAATTCCATGAAACATTAAGAAAGTGCTAACGATACTATTCAGCTACTCCAGTCAGGAAATGAAAGTATTTAAAGCAGTATTAGCGAAACTATGACAGAAGATAGGAATATCTGTTGATTTCAGAGTGTCAAGTTATTAACGAGGTTGAGAAAAAATACAATATACCCATAACTTGTTTATTGAAATAATTTTCAAACATTAAATGAACTAGGAAAAATGCTTAGAACGCAATCACTACATAGCAATTTCTACGTTGACACAATTAGTAGGGGATATGCCATTCTTTTTTATGAATGATTTGTAAAAGACGTTGGTCTACAGAATTAGTCAAATTTGTGATTTCGTTAACAGTTATTCCTGGCGATACCTCTTGGGGAACATCCCACAACTCATCTTTGCTCTTAAATTGGCGCCCACTTGCATAGAGGCATCGCTTCATGATGATCCAAAGGTTCTCAATTGGGTTAAAATCTGGTGAATTCGCAGACCACTCCATCTTCCGTAGCCCAGAGAACCCCAGTTTTTGCAAATACTCTTTGCTTTTGTTTGCTACATGCGAGGGAGCATTATCCTGCATTAAAATAATGATTCTTTTGAACGTAAGCCTTTTCTTCAGCCATGGTTCAAAGTGCTCCTTTAGAAAATCTATGTAAGCATTTGACGTCATTTTTACGCCTTCTGGGACTCTCCATGGGCCAACTAACGTACCTCCGATAATCCCAGACCAAATCATTATCCCACCACCACCTTGTTGGCGCCTTAAATGCTGATGACGATGTCGTCCATCTAGGACCCATCCCTTGCTTCAGCCATCTGGGCTATCAAGAGGGACACGCACTTCATCCGTAAACAAAACTTTGGAAAAATCCGTTTTCATGTTGTCCTCTGCCCATTTCAATCGGTTGTGATGCTGCTTTAATGGAGGCTTTGTCACAGACTTAACAGACTTTGCCACTTCTTTCGGAAGACGACATCCAGTACTTTTTGAGACATTTTTCAATCCGGCTTGGTCAAAGACTTCTCGACTTGTCTGCCCAGGGTTCTTAACAACTTCACGTTTAATTTGGAGTAGAGAACGGCGTGAAATAGCTCTAGATTTACCTTTATCAGCTCTCTTATGTAGCTTTGTAGGGTCATTGACAAAGTTCTTCACAGTTTGATGGTACATTCCTATCATTTTCGATATTTCGAAAGCAGTTTTACCTTTTGCTTGTTGTTCTGTAATAGTACTGTTTTCAGAACTACTCAACCACCTTTACGACCCATTTTATCAACGAAACAAACTGTCTTGTTAATAATTTGACACACCTCAAATACCATGGATTCAGCAATTACGATGGCAAGTTGTTTACATTCGGCGCAACAGTACGAAAATTTAACAGTACGCGCAGCTCAGCATTGCCAACGTTTCCGAAGCTTTTGATACGAAACTACCAGCAAGTTTCTGAAACTGGTAAAATAATGTTATCTCGTTAATAATTTGACACTCAGTATATATATATATATATATATATATATATATATATATATATATATATATATATATATATATATATATATATATTAGCTGGAACCACGTACAGGTGTTGCACAGAATAAGTAAGGAACCTAAGAAACTCCTAACCTCACTCTATAACCCCATAAAAGATTTCGTGACTAATAAACAATTGCATATATATATATATATATATATATATATATATATATATATATATATATATATATATATATATGCCTTAAATACAGTTAAAATATTATTGTAAATAACAATGCTTTAACATAACATGCACATATACACTTTTACATGAACACTCTACATATGTAAATTTATTAATTCGTGTATATAAATACACATAATATCGACATACAACGTGTATATTTAAAAAAGTACAACTATTTTAATTGCTGTTATTATCGTTATAATCATGATATTACTGTTTTTACAATATTGTAAACCTTAATAATAATAATAATAATAATAATAATAATAATAATAATAATAATATATATATATATATATACGGTTTTTACAATATTGTAAAACATAATAATAATAATAATAATATATATATATATATATATATATATATATATATATATATATATATATATATATATATATAACGCGATGGTTCTAGGTTCAATCCTCGGCTTGGATGAGATGCTAGTCTAGCGGCACTGATGAGTTGTGATACAAAGAAACAGGACTTTATGTCGATGACTACAAATATATATATATATATTCATATATT
>NC_136502.1:45269311-45294311 GCF_053919585.1 Euprymna scolopes | reverse complement strand
TGTGGATGTGTGGATGTGTGTGTGTGTGTGTGTGTTTCTTTCCTTTAACCAACATGCTGTTGCTACGTGTCTTCCTCCACTCCCTAGACTCGACGACTGGTCAGATAGTGTGAGGTTGGGGCCTTCCGTGGACGCACCTAGGTCACAATCGATTAAGTATAATTAATTAATGATCGAATTTGTTGCAATCAAAAATATTTGGGGTGTTGCTTGGAAGTATTTAAATAGTTTTTAGTCAACAATTAGATGCTGGTATTTTAATTGCGTATAAAGAAGTTGGACCTCGTATGTTTTACGGTTCAATGATCTTTGGGGTTGGGGTGGAGAGCGTAACTGAACGCCTACGTGTTTTTGGAAATGACGGGAAAAGTTTTATTCGAATCTAAAGTTTTACGTAAACACAAGGAGCGGTAACCTGACACCACGACAAGTGGGTAACGACACGGTATGAAAAGTTCGAATCCAGTTCGTTCCACCAAAAACTCTTTCATTTAAAACGTTGGCAACCTTTACGTGTTAGTAATCAATGTATTTCTAAAAAGAATTCTAGCTGAAAAAGAAAAGAAAAATTATTTACTTCTTCTCAAGAACGGTGGACACAAAATTAGGTGTGGGTTTGATGAAAATGTTTCTGCGGAACGAACTGGGTTCAAAATTGATACACCCAGATTTTCAGTCCGTGTCATTAACTACTTAGCAACCGAAAATTCTAACTAGAAATATATCGGGAAAACCAATGCTAACAATAGAATCATTTGATTCATACGAAATGGAAGGATAGAATTAAGTCAGTAATTTTATTTTCGTTTATACCATTTAGAGTCCTTATTCATTTCAGACGGTGGGTTTGTCTGACTTGCTTTCCATTGTAAGTTTTTTGCTGAAGCTTATTATTATTATTATTATTATTATTATTATTATTATTATTATTATTATTATTATTATTATATGATCTGTTCTATTATACGGTTATTAGTGCTGGATAATCACCAACGCCACGAGAAAAAGACTCGAGGCAACTGAAACTTGGTTCCTTAGGACAATTCCTGGACAGAAAAGAAAACAAAACAGGAGATATTAGAAATGGCAAACACAGAAAGGTCTCTAATAAGAACAGCACGAAAAAAACAAATGGGATTCATGGGTCATGTCTACAGAAAAAAACGGAATAGAACAGATTAGCTCGACAGGAAAGATCATGGGGAGAAGAAGTAGAGGACAACAGTGAAAAACATGTTGACAGTCTGAATATATGGGCAACAATAAATTTATGATGAGCAACAATGAATTCATGAATGCCGAGAGAGAGAGAGAGAGAGAGAGAACCATAGCCGTCAATATCTGTACCAGGCGGGACACCACTACTACTACTATTATTATTATTATTATTATTATTATTATTATTATTATTATTATTATTATTATTATAATAATAATAATAATAATAATAATAATAATAATAATAATAATAATAATAATAAGTAGTCAAAGGCTAGGCACTAGACATAAAAAATGGTGCCGATATTAAAAATATCAAAGATGTTAAGGGTTAGACATGAAAATGAAGAGAACAAACAAAGCTCACATAAAGTAACAAGCAAGAAAATAAAAGGAAGGAAGAAAGAAAGAAAGAAAGAAAGAAAGGGTCCGAACTGGAAAGTTTAGTTTCAAATAAAAAATGGAAAGAAAAACGTATAAATCAGCAAAGAAAACATAACAGAATACAAAACAGAAAGAAAACCTTACTGAAATCGATTTGCGTCTCCCTTTACTAATTTGTCGGCCAGATTTTGAGTGACAGGACTGATGCATATTTATTTACTAATAACTATAGAGAGTAGAAACTGACCCTTAGTTTTACTTTCGACAACCTTGTAACTCTTGCTTTCCTTATTTTGTCCTTTAGTCCTCACATTCCACGAGCGATGTTTCCGACAAAGGGTAGGGAATTGCTGTTTTCTAGGTCGGAATCTATCCCAATAGCACTTAACGTTGACTAGTTTTTTACCTTGAAGTAGTATTTTTAGCTCCTTACGTAAAGTCCATTCATACCTTGGCTAGAGTGATTTCCATAAAAAAAAAAATTACGCATCTTCCTTTATTATAGCGTGGAATATAATCGAACACGTTCTTCCCTACCCGTCACTTATAGAGAACCATGCTACCTACATCGGAATTAGTTACTGACACCAGGGGTTCACTGGTGCACGTCCAAAATTTATAATACGTGTTATATAATAGAAATTTTGTGATGAATGTATATTATAATCGATAAATTTCGGCGATATTGAATTATCTGACCAAGATGTTGCTATTCAGAATTCATGGCCGTGTATTGCCACCAGTGAACCGTTTCTCTTGCACTAAGCGTTTATAAATAACGTTTTAAGTTTAATTTAGACGGTTTCAAACCTATAAAAATGGTAGTACACTAAAAATAATTAAATTAAGAAAATGGATTTTTTTATTCTTATCATTTGATTTTTTTTTCAGTAATCAAGTAAAAATTTTGTTTTTGCTTGATATTTAACTTTTATTTTTTTAAATTATTCCAGCAAATTTAATTAAATTTTAATTAAAAAAAAAAAAGATAGCCGCATATACCCTGTCGAAACATATTGTCGGGCGAAGTGTTAGTCACATACTATTTAAGATATACGAAATATCCTAAGTTGCTACGAAAAGTGACCACATGTTGGATTTAGGGAAGCACAAAACACGTTCATCTTGGTCTATGAAAATCAAATGCGAAGTAACTCTCATAGCTTAAACGGGAAATAACTCCCGTAGCTTAAATAAATAAGCTTACTTCCGGTTTTAGACGCGACTTTATCAGCTATTATAATAATTGAAAATAAATTAAATTAAATATAAACTAAATTAAAAATAAATTAAATAAATTAACTTTAAATAATATTTCTAAATAGTACAATTAACCATTTTTGTACCAATGTTCCTTAAATGGAACATAGTTTTCAACATACTATAGAATTGTAATTTTACTTTAAATATAACTATAAGAATAATTTATAAAAGTTTTCATAAATCTGGAGTAAAATGAAGCTACTTTAATAGAAATAACTTATAAAAATTGAATTTAAAGCAAAATTACAATTTCTATAGTATGTTGAAAACTATGTTCCATTTAAGGAACATTGGTACAAAAAAGGTTAAAACGATTCTATTACAACAAGCAATTAATAACATCAAGCTCATTATTAAAATAGATTTTTTTTAATGTAATACGCAGATGAGGGTATTCATTGAATATAGATTTCTTTTGAATAAATAATATATATAAAAATTATGCTGGAATAAAAGTGTGGATTTTTTTTTATCCTGCCCGCCCCCATATCAGTAGAAATTAGACCATTCCTGTAATGATCAGGTTCCTGTTGATTTTTCGGTGGGAGTTTACTTCTGTGCAGTTCTATGAGGTCCATTCTCTCTCAAACTTTGCCTTCTCTCTTTGAGAAGTGATTAGTTTATTGTTATCGTCTGAGGGGGCATCATCGGTTAATGCCAACGGGTAATGCAGACGGGGCTGCCCAGGCACATTTTGCAGGTCAGAATGCCCCTCTTCGAGGGCGCTGACTTATCAATCCTACTTTACGACCCTGGTGTCTAAGTTCTTGCAGTGGGGGAGAATTAAACAACACAAGCGTATTTAAGTCTGTTTTCAGTATAAAAATTAATTTGTGAAACAGTGTTAACTTTTGTACATATTAATTAAATTGTGAACAACCAAACAAAGACAAGAATGCGACTTTATTATAATACAAGATTCAAGGACGCCCGGACCATACACAGAGTTTTATAATTTTCCCTGAAAATGATTTTATGCAACTTTTCTAGTTTTAGTTATGACCGTTTGGTGCAGATGAATCAGTCTATTGATGACAGCGTGGTGTTATGAAGTCGAAATAGCAGAATCTAAGTCAGATAATTCAATATTTCCAAAATGTTTTTTTTTTTTCCGTGCTTAATCATTTACAAAGAGAGAGGTGGTGATGTAAAGGACATTGTCAGATGAAAGGAATGACAAAGCTGATCCATACGTTTTTCTTCTTTTCCTTTGCGTCAGTCCTGAGCTACAGTGAAATCCGCAATAATTGATTTTTGTGTCCACCTGACACGATCCCAAGCCTGGTGCCGGCGAAGACCGATTTTGCGGAGCCCATTGTGTAGAGCGTCTGCTCATCTTGTCATTAACCGTCTTCTCGGTTACTTCATGACGACTTAAGATTTAGAAGCGACCATTGAAGTGGTGTCGTCAATGGCGGCTCTTGGCACATGTTCGAACCATCTCAATCACCACCCCCCACATCCGTGCTAGGTCGCAGCACCTTCAGATGTCATCATTATAAACGTGGTCGAACCGATCGAGGGAATATCAGTTAAGATGGCTTGGACATGTGCTGAAGGCTGGCCAGTACTGGATGGGTGACCATTTGAAAATAGCAGGAGCTGTACGTAAGAGGATGTTGACACCGCTCTTCAAAAACTTCAAAAAAAAAAAAGAAGAAAAAAAAAAGAAAGGAAAAACTACCGTCATCATCTCTCCTGATTGGGATATCACATGTGATTGGGGATCGCTTGTGAATTTGATATTCCTTATACACTTCCTCCTTTGAGGAAGACGGTTCAACCTGCCTAGGGTTAATGCTGCAGGTTATATAACAGTAACGTCAAAACATCCCATTTCAAATTAATTCCCTTTTGAATAACAGACATTCCATCTTGTTTTATGCATTACTTTTGCAGATGCGATATCAATCGCAAGGTAAACTGATTTGCATATAAATTCTGTTAAAGCACGTTTTATTATTTAACTATTATATACATATTATATATAACTATTATATACATATTATATATAACTATTATATACATATTATATATAACTAATATATATTATATATAACTATTATATACATATTATATATAACTAATATATATTATATATAACTATTATATACATATTATATATACCTATTATATATATTATATATAACTATTATATATATTATATATAACTATTATATACGTATTATATATAACTATTATATATATTATATATAACTATTATATACATATTATATGTAACTATTATATATATTATATATAACTATTATATATAATATATATAACTATTATATACATATTATATACAACTATTATATATATATTATATATAACTATTATAGATATTATATATAACTATTATATACATATTACATATAACTATTATATACATTATATATAACTATTATATATATTATATATAACTATTATATACATATATATAACTATTATATACATATTATATATAACTATTATATACATATTATATATAACTATTATACATATTATATATACCTATTATATATTATATATAACAAATATATATATTATATATAAATATTATATACACATTATATATAACTATTATATATATTATATATAACTATTATACATATTATATATAACTATTATATACATATTATATATAACTATTATATATATTATATTTAACTATTTTTAACATATTATATATAACTATTATATACATATTATATATAACTATTATACATATTATATATAATTATTATATACATATTATATATAATTATTATATATTATATATAATTATTATACATATTATATATAACTATTATATACATATTATATATAACTATTATATTCATATTATATATAACTATTATATATATTATATATAACTATTATATACATGTTATATATAACTATTATATACATATTATATATAACTATTATATATATTATATATATTATATATAACTATTATATAAATATTATAAATAACTATTATATACATATTATATATATAACTATTATATACATATTATATATTACTATTATATATATTACATATAACTATTATATATATATATATTATATATAACTATTATATATATTATATATAACTATTATATATATTATATATAACTATTATACATATTATATATAACTATTATATACATATATATAACTATTATATATATTATATATAACTATTATATATATTATATATAACTATTATATACATATTATATATAAATATTATATATATTATATATAAATATTATATATATTATATATAACTATTATATATATTATATATAACTGTTATATACATATTATATATTCAGTGTTTGTTTTGCTTTTACTATAACAAATTGTTATTTCGTAGTATTGTTTTATTTCCTAGACAAATATTTAGAATTTGTTATCAAATGTCATTTTCTTTAGTTTCAAATTGTAATCTATTGTAGCAGCAGCGATATTTCGCAGTTTGAGATTTTATATATCATTGGTTTGTAAGCTCTGTGCTGATTGGTACGAACGCCATCTCTCAGGCGAGCTTTAAATTGCAAGTGAAAAGGCAAAACAATTTCTTTTGTTTTATTTACGGTGACATTTAAAATATAAATAAATTTAAAATGAAAACATTGAAAATCTGAGTAGTGCTGTATCATTATTATTATTATTATTATTATTATTATTATTATTATTATTATTATTATTATTATTATTATTATTATCATTATTATTTTTATTATTATTATTATTATTATTATTATCATTATTATTATTATTATTATTATCATTATTATTATTATTATTATTGTCATTATTATTATTATTATTATTATTATTATTATTATTATTATTATCATTATTATTATTATTATTATCGTTATCATTATTATTATTATTATCATTATTATTATTATTATTATTATTATTATTATTATCATTATTATTATTATTATTATTATTATTATTATCGTTATCATTATTATTATTATTATTATTATTATTATTATTATTATTATTATAAGCAGCTCACAAGGAGCTTTCACCCAGGTTTTTAGAGATCTTTTCCCGAAAACAGCCTGTGGTGTTCCCTGGAAGCTGAGTTACAATAAGTCACCCCAGGTTTCCAGTACTCTCCACGTCTTTCGATAACATTTGCAAATAAATTTGCATTATCGCAACAGCTTGCCATTGATTTCTCGTTGGCAGCAGCTATTGGTCTTTGCTGGGATTTGAGGGGCAATAAGCCTCCCCAAGGTCCCAATTCTCTTTGCACTTATTACTCCGAGGTCTGGTCAGTTCATCGGTCTTTCCTTCCTCCTTGGCTCTACTTGGTTATTTCGTCTCGCTCTTTTTGGGGGTAGGGGTGGGGGTAGAGAACTTTTAGATATGCGGTTTCAGTGTTCTTGGTTCCATTTATTATTATTACTATTATTATTATTATTGGCTCACATGGAGCTTTCACGCAAGTTAACAAACGATCTGATTGGAAACTTGTGGTGTTCTCTGGAAGCTGAGTAACAACAAGTCTCCCCAGACGTCCAGCTCTCTCCACCTACTTCGATAGCATTTGCAAATGAATTTGCGTCATCGCAACAGCCACTTACCATTGATTTCTTGCTGGCAGTGGCCATTGGTTTTTACTGGAATTTGAGTGGCACTAAGCCTCCCCAAGGTCCCAGTTCTCTTTGTGCTTGTCCAGCTGAGGTCTGGCCGGTGCTCTCTCCTCGGTCTTTCAATCCTTCTTGACTCTTCTCGGTTCTTTAGTATCACTTTTCTATTGGGGGGAACGGTGATGAGACAATGGGGGGGCATGATGGGGGTGTAGAACTTGTAGATATGCAGCTTCGATGTTCTTCATTCCCTGTAACGCTTCTTCCTTATATTGTCTTCTTGTATTATTCTCTGCATTCAAGGGTTTTCCTTAATATTTCAGCCGTTTTCTTTATCGGTAGTCATTGTATTTTTGCAGTTATTCCTCTGATTCCAATTTCTGACATTCTTTTTTCAAAGTTTTTCGGAATTCTTTCTCGTACTCCTACTATTATCGGTACTATTTTGATTTTATTATTATTATTAATATTATTATTATTATGGTCTTCACTGAAATTTAGGTGGCGAAAAGGCTCCCCTAGGTCACAGTCCTCTTTGCATGCGTCCATCTGAGGTCTGGCTAGTGCTTTCTCTCCTTTCCATCCTTCGTGACTCCTCGCTTTGGTATGGTGTCAGTCTTTGGTGAATTATTATTATTATTATTGTTGTTGTTGTTGTTATTATTATTATTATTATTATTATTATTATTATTATTATTATTGGCTCACAAGGAGCTTTCACACAGGTCTTCAGAGATCTTTCCCCGAAAACAGCCTGTGGTCTTCCCTGGAAGCTGAGTGACAACAAGTCTCCCCAGGTTTCCAGTACTCTCCACCTCTTTCGATGACATTTGCAAATAAATTTGCATTATCGCAACTTCTGTTTGCCATTGATTTCTTGTTAGCAGCAGCTATTGTTCCTCACTGGAATTTGAGTCGCAATAAGCCTCCCCAAGGTCCCAATTCTCTTCGCACTTATACAGTGGAGGTCTGGTCAGTTCATCAGTCTTTCCTTTCGCTTTGACTCTACTTAGTTATTTGGTCTCGCTCTTTTTCTTTGGCAGGGGGCATTGATATGACAGGCGAGGGTATTATTATTATTATTATTATTATTATTAGCTCACAAGGAGTTTTCACACAGGTCTTCAGAGATCTTTCCCTGACTCTACTTGGTTATTTGGTCTTGCTCTTTTGGGGAGGATGGCACTGATGTGGCAATGGGGGTAGGGTTGGGTTAGAGAACTTATAGATATGCGGTTTTTGTGTTCTTGGTTCCATGGTGTTTCATATTTTGCCTTTGCAGCAGTTTGTCTGGCCCGTACTTGTTGCTCCAGTCTGTTAGTTTCCACATTGAAGGGTTTTTCTTAATATTTCAGCTGTTTTCATGATTGTTGGTTGTTGTATTTTTCCAGTCATTCCTTTGATTCCAATTTCTCCCATTCTTTTTTCAAAGTTTTTGGGGATTGTTCCTAGTGCTCCTATGGCAATTACCATAGCTTTTAACGACGTTTGAAAAAGGGTCACCATTTCGGTCGGTTCCATTTTTGGGACACCTCCGAAATAAGAGAGAGAACAAGAGTGCTGAAAAAGAACGGTTGTGGAAAAGAAAACATCGGGTTATAATTAAGTGCGACGAGACTTTAGGGTTGATGATGTTTTATAAAAGTTTCCAAGATTTAGGGGTACAAAGAGGATGGTACATTTCTTTGATAAAAGTCTTTACCCAGGGAAACTGGTCCGTCGTGTGTTGATGCTTCTATCGTTTACGCATGTCTGAGACAGATTTCTTCTTTGTATCTCCCTCCAAGATAGTCCTCTATTCCGATTGGCTGAAACATCTGGTGACGTTGAGAGAAGAAAGGAAGGGAAAAGTAGAAGAGTAGGGAGAAAGAGAGAAATAAGGGAAGCATACCGTAGCAGCATCATAGTAGTAGTTCACTAAATTCCTACTATTATAGGTATTATTTTGATTTTCTTCATCTTCCATATCTCTTTCATCTCTCTGGCTAGCTGTGTGTATTTGCTCCGTTTCTCCTTTTCTTTGATAATCACCCTGTGGTCAGCTGGAACAGCAAAGTCTATGATTTGACAGGATTTTTCTTTGTTGTTAATTATTACAACATCCGGTCTTCTTGCTTGGATGGGTTTATCAGTTTGTATGCCATGTCCCATAAGACTTTGTAATTCTCGTTTTCAAGTACTGTTGCCGGCTAATGTTTGTATCACTTGTCTCTGTGCGTTCGAGATGCAGTTGTTTGCATAATTCCCAGTGTACTATGCTTCCCATTTGGTCGTGTCTGTTCTTGTAGTCCTTTTGGGTCAGTTTGCTGCATTCGCTTATTATATAGTCATCTCTTTGTCCACAGAGTTTTCATTTGCTGTTTTCTTGTGTTTTGTCGATGTTTGCTTTGATGTGGTTGGTTCTTATCGAGTTGTCTTGTGCTGCAGTTGTTAATGATTCAGTTTCTCGGCTTATGTATCCTTTTCACATCCATGTCCAAATGTTTTCGTTATTTTCATCTTTTGTCATCCTTATGAATCTTCCGTGTAGTTGTTTCTCTTTCGACTTTTCTTTTCTTGTCTTATTCTTTGTCTCTCTGTTTTCTGTTTTATTGATTTTTTTTTCTGTGTCTCTCGCTGTTATCAGTATTCTTTCAGTGTTTTTTTTTATTTCTCTAGTTCTTTAATGTATTTTTCTGCAGTATAGTTTCTTTAGTATAGTTCTTTAATGTATTTTTATGCAGTATAGTTTCTTTAGTATAGTTCTTTAATGTATTTTTCCAGTTCTTTTTGCTGTCATTCACAGTCTTCTATATTACCAGTGCTTCCAGTACTCCTAGATATTTATATGCGTCTTGTTCCCCTAGTGCCCTCATCTCCATTTGGTCGGGTAGTTCCATGCCTTCTGTCGTCTTTAGTTTTCCATTATTATTATTATTATTATTATTATTATTATTATTATTATTATTATTATTATTATTATTATTATTATTATTGTTATTATTATTGTTATCATTATTGTTATTAATATTATCGTTATTATTATTGTTATTATTATTATTATTATTATTGTTATTAATATTATTGTTATTATTATAGTTGTTGTTGTTGTTGTTATTATTATTATTATTATTATTATTATTATCATCATCATCATTATTATTATTATTATTATTATTATTATTATTATTATATGAAAAAATACAGTATTACTCTGGTTTCCAATGTTTTCATATCAAATTCACAAGCGATCCCCAGTCGCATGTATATCCTCCTCAGGAGAGATGACGTCGATAATTTTTTTTTTTTTTTTTTTTCAATTTTTGACATTTTTGAAAGCATTCTTTCGTAAGATTAAAATGAAAACATTGGAAACATTAAAGAACTATACTAAAGAAACTATACTGCAGAAAAATACATTAAAGAACTAGAAAAATAAAAAAAAAAACACTGAAAGAATACCGATAGCAGCGAGAGACACAGAAAAAAAAAACAATAAAACAGGTAACAGAGAGACAAAGAATAAGAAAAGAAAAGTCGAAAGAGAAACAACTAGCCTAGAATAAGTGCTGCTTCGAATAAGTCCTGAGATCTAGCAGAGCCTTTTAGTCTCCTTAACAGCAAATATTTAACAGCAAATATTTAACGGCAAATATTTAACGGCAAATATTTACTCAATGTCAGCAAACACTCAGAGCTTTACAAAGTGACGGGTTTCACAATAGTCCGACGGATCCCTAATTTTAGAAAGTCTACCCAAAGAAAATAATTAATTTTTTATGGACAACTTTTTAAGACAATGTGAAATAAAGTGTCTGTAAAGAATGAGAGATTAAAGAGTCCGAGAATATTTTGATGAAAGGAGAAATTGGGTACACATGTTTGTTTCAGCCGGCGCCGTGTGCGCTTACATGTGTGTAAATGGGGTAGGTATGAAGATGTGTGTGTGTGTGTGTGTGTGTGTGTGTGTGTGTGTGTGTGTGTGTGTGTGTGTGTGTGTGTGTGTGTATTATCGTGCCTCTTTTGTTAGTGAGAGAGGTCACGTGTACTTTGAAACTCGACCATAAGTTGTTGATCTACTGGTTGTAGAATAATTAGAAGCAAAAACAAAATTCGAAATGAAATCAAATGAAAACGGATCTCAAACACGTGTGAAATGGTCAAATTTATTCTCAGAAACTGAATACAAAAATGTTTTTCAATTACAAAATGGCGCTAAAAATTTGTTTAGCAACAACAGCAGTTCACATACAGACGTACGCATACACACTCAGTGTAAAGATAGATAATGATGGAGCAGTATATGGTGTAAGTGTAGAATATTAACATTTTTTTTATTGCCAAAAATTTGTTCGTGTTCAGAATATCTGTAATGTTGTCCGGGAACCAACACGCTGTAG
This sequence comes from Euprymna scolopes, assembly GCF_053919585.1. Lineage (NCBI taxonomy): Eukaryota > Metazoa > Mollusca > Cephalopoda > Sepiida > Sepiolidae > Euprymna > Euprymna scolopes. Next base: position 45,282,460 of record NC_136502.1, on the reverse strand, counting down.
CCTCAGTCGCAAAGCAGACCAAGAATAGAAAAGAATTTCAATTCGCTTTTTTGTAATACAACATTTATTTCCTCATTCTCTCATTCCTCACGTGATCGTCTTCTCAGTCGTCAGTCACGCTTCTAACGTGATTTTGAACATTATTTTGGTCTCTAACGTGATCTGCTTTTTAAAGTCTTTATTTTTCCCTGCTGGTTGCAGTTATATACTCCCTTTATTAATAATTGAATAAATGAATAAATAAAACTTTGTATGATGTACATATTTGTGACAAAAAATATTATATTCCAAAAATTACGTAAACTGATCAAGTATTTTTTTTTTTTTTTTTTTTAATATAGGGAAAATTCTGAAAAAAAAAACCCAAAAAAACTAAAAACTTACTGTTAAATGGTTTTGGCCGACTCGGCTTTTTCTTGCTCTTTCTCCTGACTGTCTGTGACTGTGACTGTTTCTAACTTCGAACCCTGTCTCAATATATTGTCAATCTACTTTCTTGATGACGTCAGAGGCGTGGTGAAACAATGTGACTCCCTCACATTTCAAATTACACATGCGCTTTGCATATGCATCTACACGCCTCTGATAAACAAAGAAATTCCTAAATTGAATTGTATCGTTTTTAACCTATTTTGTTAATCATTATTTCTAAACTCGTATTGTCCATTCTTTTAACTGACATATTTAATATCCAGTTATTTTTATTTTATTTTTTTTTACACAGTGATCACCACTTATCAAGGCCCGGACGCCACTCAGGGATAAGGGTTATTGCAAGTACATTACATTAGTGTGGAGATTTGATGAAGTGTTTACTTAAGGGGGCGGTTCATTAGGAATTTGTTAACATTGGACTTGAAGACATCCAAGTTGTAGTCAGGTGGGAAGCAGGCAGACGGAACAGAGTTCCACAGGCGTGCAGTTCTAAGATAGAAGCTTTGTTCATGGAATCCGCGTTTTGATTTAGGCACAGATATAGAGTGGGGGAAATTTTTCACAGTGGATTCAGCTAGACGGGTGTTTTTCGTGAAAGATTGGCGAGGGGGGACCAGAGATTGGAGTTCAGATGAGCACCTGCCATGGAAATAACGATAAAACAAGGATAGGCTCGCAACGTCTCTTCTGTGGGAGAGAGGTTGCAGGGTAGAGAAAAGGGCATCCCCCACCAAGCCACGAAGTCTATTTTGTACTCTGTCAAGGCAGGATAGGCTGTTTTTAGCAGCTCCTGCCCAGATATGGCAACAGTATTCCATCCTTGGGCGTACTTGGCTTTTATATAGATAGAGAATAAATAATCGACTGCATTCCTAGGATTAAATATCTTTTAACACTTGCCTACTGGGTTCGATTCTAACCTTTTCCAAATATCATTTTAAAACTTATCTAGTTTGCTTCCTTACTTACTGTGGTCTGTCCGTTTTCATAACATTACTGTAATAATAACAATGTAACAGTGAAAAGTAATAATCATAGTCTGAGAATTTAGTGCTTTGTTAAGTTCAACATATGTCGGTGTTTATGCACTTTTGTTACCGCGCTATTTTTAAATAGATTTTTCAGGTTAAATTCGAGTTTCATGATATCAGTATTTTTTTTTTTAATTGTTAGATGGAAGCACGGAATAGTTACAAAACACTCTCCCCTCCCCATGCTAAGAATGTCTTTCAAATAATGACGTCATTACAAAAAGTTCATAAGCACTCATATGTTGACCCTAAGTTGTTGATTCATTGATTGTACCTATTTACTATGCCTCCCCACGGGGCAGAGTTAGACACCAGGGTCGTTTTTTAATGTGGAGAAAAGGTACAAAAATAAAAATTGTCTCAGTCGTGAAGGATTTCTCCTCCACCGAAAGAGAACAAGAAATGGAAGTGCAGCATCTGAAGAACAGATACTACACTTTGATCTTGACCAAATTCATTGATTGTATATTAATTAGAAGCAAACCTGAAATGCGAAATGAATTCCAATTTTCTTTTGTTACCAACTGTTTAGATACTAGTGAGTCTTCTTGTTTGATCTCTAACATATGAAGCTTGTTTCTGAATCTTTAAGATGAGGATTGGCTATTTGTATCATTTCGATTCTTCAGACTGGCTCTTCTCATTTAAAGTGTCATTTTCACAACGTTGAATAAGTGGTGACTGCTTTGTAAAACAAAAAAAGTTCATCGTATGTCCACCATAAGTTGTAGATTGATTAATTATAGAATGATTCGAAGCAAAATTGAAATATAAAATGCAATCAAATAAAAAAAGATGTCAAACAAGTGTCAATCAGTCAACTTTAATCTCAGGAACTATAGACAAAAAAATTTATAATTACAAAAATTGATGTTTAAAAACTTTCAGCAGCAATAGTTAACAAACATACACATGCATGCATAGCATAAACATAGTAGAATAGAACACATTAGTGATGGGACGATTCCAATATTTTTACCAATTCTGATACAGTTACCAATTCTCTTCTAAATCCCCAATTCTGATACAATTACCGATTCCGATTCCGATTCCAATTCTTTTAAAATCTCATGCATGCATAGCATAAACATAGTAGAATAGAACACATTAGTGATGGGATGATTCCAATATTTTTACCAATTCTGACACAGTTACCAATTCTCTTCTAAATCCCCGATTCTGATACAATTACCGATTCCGATTCGGATTCCAATTCTTTTAAAATCTCATGCATGCATAGCATAAACATAGTAGAATAGAACACATTAGTGATGGGACGATTCCAATATTTTTACCAATTCTGATACAGTTACCAATTCTCTTCTAAATCCCCGATTCTGATACAATTACCGATTCCGATTCCGATTCCAATTCTTTTAAAATCTCATGCATGCATAGCATAAACATAGTAGAATAGAACACATTAGTGATGGGACGATTCCAATATTTTTACCAATTCTGACACAGTTACCAATTCTCTTCTAAATCCCCGATTCTGATACAATTACCGATTCCGATTCCAATTCTTTTAAAATCTCATGCATGCATAGCATAAACATAGTAGAATAGAACACATTAGTGATGGGACGATTCCAATATTTTTACCAATTCTGATACAGTTACCAATTCTCTTCTAAATCCCCGATTCTGATACAATTACCGATTCCGATTCCAATTCTTTTAAAATCTCATGCATGCATAGCATAAACATAGTAGAATAGAACACATTAGTGATGGGACGATTCCAATATTTTTACCAATTCTGATACAGTTACCAATTCTCTTCTAAATCCCCGATTCTGATACAATTACCGATTCCGATTCCAATTCTTTTAAAATCTCATGCATGCATAGCATAAACATAGTAGAATAGAACACATTAGTGATGGGACGATTCCAATATTTTTACCAATTCTGATACAGTTACCAATTCTCTTCTAAATCCCCGATTCTGATACAATTACCGATTCCGATTCCAATTCTTTTAAAATCTCATGCATGCATAGCATAAACATAGTAGAATAGAACACATTAGTGATGGGACGATTCCAATATTTTTACCAATTCTGATACAGTTACCAATTCTCTTCTAAATCCCCGATTCTGATACAATTACCGATTCCGATTCCAATTCTTTTAAAATCTCATGCATGCATAGCATAAACATAGTAGAATAGAACACATTAGTGATGGGACGATTCCAATATTTTTACCAATTCTGATACAGTTACCAATTCTCTTCTAAATCCCCGATTCTGATACAATTACCGATTCCGATTCCAATTCTTTTAAAATCTCATGCATGCATAGCATAAACATAGTAGAATAGAACACATTAGTGATGGGACGATTCCAATATTTTTACCAATTCTGATACAGTTACCAATTCTCTTCTAAATCCCTGATTCTGATACAATTACCGATTCCAATTCTTTTAAAATCTCATGCATGCATAGCATAAACATAGTAGAATAGAACACATTAGTGATGGGACGATTCCAATATTTTTACCAATTTTGATACAGTTACCAATTCTCTTCTAAATCCCCGATTCTGATACAATTACCGATTCCGATTCCAATTCTTTTAAAATCTCATGCATGCATAGCATAAACATAGTAGAATAGAACACATTAGTGATGGGACGATTCCAATATTTTTACCAATTCTGATACAGTTACCAATTCTCTTCTAAATCCCCGATTCTGATACAATTACCGATTCCGATTCCGATTCCAATTCTTTTAAAATCTCATGCATGCATAGCATAAACATAGTAGAATAGAACACATTAGTGATGGGACGATTCCAATATTTTTACCAATTCTGATACAGTTACCAATTCTCTTCTAAATCCCCGATTCTGATACAATTACCGATTCCGATTCCGATTCCAATTCTTTTAAAATCTCATGCATGCATAGCATAAACATAGTAGAATAGAACACATTAGTGATGGGACGATTCCAATATTTTTACCAATTCTGATACAGTTACCAATTCTCTTCTAAATCCCCGATTCTGATACAATTACCGATTCCGATTCCGATTCCAATTCTTTTAAAATCTCATGCATGCATAGCATAAACATAGTAGAATAGAACACATTAGTGATGGGACGATTCCAATATTTTTACCAATTCTGATACAGTTACCAATTCTCTTCTAAATCCCCGATTCTGATACAATTACCGATTCCGATTCCAATTCTTTTAAAATCTCATGCATGCATAGCATAAACATAGTAGAATAGAACACATTAGTGATGGGACGATTCCAATATTTTTACCAATTCTGATACAGTTACCAATTCTCTTCTAAATCCCCGATTCTGATACAATTACCGATTCCGATTCCGATTCCAATTCTTTTAAAATCTCATGCATGCATAGCATAAACATAGTAGAATAGAACACATTAGTGATGGGACGATTCCAATATTTTTACCAATTCTGATACAGTTACCAATTCTCTTCTAAATCCCCGATTCTGATACAATTACCGATTCCGATTCCAATTCTTTTAAAATCTCATGCATGCATAGCATAAACATAGTAGAATAGAACACATTAGTGATGGGACGATTCCAATATTTTTACCAATTCTGATACAGTTACCAATTCTCTTCTAAATCCCCGATTCTGATACAATTACCGATTCCGATTCCAATTCTTTTAAAATCTCATGCATGCATAGCATAAACATAGTAGAATAGAACACATTAGTGATGGGACGATTCCAATATTTTTACCAATTCTGATACAGTTACCAATTCTCTTCTAAATCCCCGATTCTGATACAATTACCGATTCCGATTCCAATTCTTTTAAAATCTCATGCATGCATAGCATAAACATAGTAGAATAGAACACATTAGTGATGGGACGATTCCAATATTTTTACCAATTCTGATACAGTTACCAATTCTCTTCTAAATCCCCGATTCTGATACAATTACCGATTCCGATTCCAATTCTTTTAAAATCTCATGCATGCATAGCATAAACATAGTAGAATAGAACACATTAGTGATGGGACGATTCCAATATTTTTACCAATTCTGATACAGTTACCAATTCTCTTCTAAATCCCCGATTCTGATACAATTACCGATTCCGATTCCGATTCCAATTCTTTTAAAATCTCATGCATGCATAGCATAAACATAGTAGAATAGAACACATTAGTGATGGGACGATTCCAATATTTTTACCAATTCTGATACAGTTACCAATTCTCTTCTAAATCCCCGATTCTGATACAATTACCGATTCCGATTCCAATTCTTTTAAAATCTCATGCATGCATAGCATAAACATAGTAGAATAGAACACATTAGTGATGGGACGATTCCAATATTTTTACCAATTCTGATACAGTTACCAATTCTCTTCTAAATCCCCGATTCTGATACAATTACCGATTCCGATTCCAATTCTTTTAAAATCTCATGCATGCATAGCATAAACATAGTAGAATAGAACACATTAGTGATGGGACGATTCCAATATTTTTACCAATTCTGATACAGTTACCAATTCTCTTCTAAATCCCCGATTCTGATACAATTACCGATTCCGATTCCGATTCCAATTCTTTTAAAATCTCATGCATGCATAGCATAAACATAGTAGAATAGAACACATTAGTGATGGGACGATTCCAATATTTTTACCAATTCTGATACAGTTACCAATTCTCTTCTAAATCCCCGATTCTGATACAATTACCGATTCCGATTCCAATTCTTTTAAAATCTCATGCATGCATAGCATAAACATAGTAGAATAGAACACATTAGTGATGGGACGATTCCAATATTTTTACCAATTCTGATACAGTTACCAATTCTCTTCTAAATCCCCGATTCTGATACAATTACCGATTCCGATTCCAATTCTTTTAAAATCTCATGCATGCATAGCATAAACATAGTAGAATAGAACACATTAGTGATGGGACGATTCCAATATTTTTACCAATTCTGATACAGTTACCAATTCTCTTCTAAATCCCCGATTCTGATACAATTACCGATTCCGATTCCAATTCTTTTAAAATCTCATGCATGCATAGCATAAACATAGTAGAATAGAACACATTAGTGATGGGACGATTCCAATATTTTTACCAATTCTGATACAGTTACCAATTCTCTTCTAAATCCCCGATTCTGATACAATTACCGATTCCGATTCCGATTCCAATTCTTTTAAAATCTCATGCATGCATAGCATAAACATAGTAGAATAGAACACATTAGTGATGGGACGATTCCAATATTTTTACCAATTCTGATACAGTTACCAATTCTCTTCTAAATCCCCGATTCTGATACAATTACCGATTCCGATTCCAATTCTTTTAAAATCTCATGCATGCATAGTATAAACATAGTAGAATAGAACACATTAGTGATGGGACGATTCCAATATTTTTACCAATTCTGATACAGTTACCAATTCTCTTCTAAATCCCCGATTCTGATACAATTACCGATTCCAATTCCGATTCCAATTCTTTTAAAATCTCATGCATGCATAGCATAAACATAGTAGAATAGAACACATTAGTGATGGGACGATTCCAATATTTTTACCAATTCTGATACAGTTACCAATTCTCTTCTAAATCCCCGATTCTGATACAATTACCGATTCCGATTCCAATTCTTTTAAAATCTCATGCATGCATAGCATAAACATAGTAGAATAGAACACATTAGTGATGGGACGATTCCAATATTTTTACCAATTCTGATACAGTTACCAATTCTCTTCTAAATCCCCGATTCTGATACAATTACCGATTCCGATTCCGATTCCAATTCTTTTAAAATCTCATTCATGCATAGCATAAACATAGTAGAATAGAACACATTAGTGATGGGACGATTCCAATATTTTTACCAATTCTGATACAGTTACCAATTCTCTTCTAAATCCCCGATTCTGATACAATTACCGATTCCGATTCCAATTCTTTTAAAATCTCATGCATGCATAGTATAAACATAGTAGAATAGAACACATTAGTGATGGGACGATTCCAATATTTTTACCAATTCTGATACAGTTACCAATTCTCTTCTAAATCCCTGATTCTGATACAATTACCGATTCCAATTCTTTTAAAATCTTTAAATATTAAGCTATAGAGTTATTTTTTCTAATTTTCTTATTATCATAAAACAAACATGTAATATGCGTGTATGCTCTTGCAAATGTAAAAAAATACACTTGTGGGCAGTAATTTGTACATCTTAGTTTTACTTGTGGTGTAAAATCAATTAATATTATCATTAGTACTTGCAATAATAACTTAAGTTTTAAACAAAACAAAAACAAAACAAAAAAAACAATTAAAAGAATCGTTTTTGGCATCAGAAAATAGACACAAATATTTTCGATTCTGATTCCGATACACTAAAAAGTTCTAATTTTTCTGATTCCTGGTTTGGATTAATTGTCCTTACACTAGTGCACATACACGCACTCACTAGTATGGCTACAGTCATTAAGAGTTTATTACTGATTTATCATCTCCATTCGCCCACATACACAGAAATTGCAATGGTATCCATTTCAGCTAGCATAGTGTGTGCATTTATGTGTATCTAAATGCGACAGGCATGAAGATTCCCGATTCTGATATAATTACTGATACCAATTCCAATTCTTTTAAAATCTCTAAATATTTACCTATGGAGTTTTTTTTTTTTTTTTTTTTTTAATTTCTTATCATCACAAAAAACATAAGACTATGTAATATGTGCGTATGTTTTTGCAAATGCAAAAAAAATCGCATGGGCAGCTGTCCAAAGATTTTAGTTGTACTGGTACTTTAAAATCAAGAAATATTTATTATTTTATAATTAGTTCTAGCAATAATACGTTAAGTTTTAAAAAAAAAAAAAAAAAAAAAAAACAATTAAAAGAATCGTTTTTAGCATCAGAAAATAGATACTAATTTTTCCGATTCCGATTCCAATACACTGAAAAGTTTTGATTATTTCGATTCCAATGCACTAAAATGTTCTGATTTTTCTGATTCCTGATTCTGAGTAATCGTGCCAACACTAGTGCACATACACACACACACAAACACCGGTATTCATTTCGGCTGGCATAGTGTGTGCATTTATGTGTATGTAAATGCGATTGGGATAAAAATGTGTACGCGCGTTAGCATGAAGTGCATAAAGATATGTATGTGTTTCGTTGGTGATAAAGTATGTGTGTAGCTATGAACCTGTGTGCAAGCATGTTAATTGAATGGTGTACATATGTTCTGCTGGGCATACAGACGTTCGTGTGTTTCTTTCATTACGTTCGTTGAGGGACTTTACTCCAAAGGAGGTCAAGGCAGTTTTGATTGCGTTATATGCACATGCATTGTCTTTGCAAGACACGGGGTGAAGAGGAAGACAGCTCTGTGTTTCCTTCTGATATTATGCATGACATTTGGATGTAAATATTGCTTGCGTTTTAATTGGTTGAAAGAAACTACTTATTGAAGTTTTTGTCCAGTCAAGAGTCGATACGTGATAACAACATTCACTGCTGCTGTCACTTCTAACACTACCTATATCAGAATTAGTTACCACTGCCAGATGCTCACAGGGAGCATGTCCAAATTTTATGACACAGGACTCTTTCTTGGCTCACACTTTTTAAATAACTAATTATACTTTCCGTGGCCAGTATTTACTTCTCTCCCACCGCGAGAGGATGTGACATAAGGTTGGAAGGTGGGTTAATGGGTCAGTGCTCCAAGAGGAGGAGCACTCTAGCCCTCCAAATATAAGTCTAAGTACCCCTGTCAGCATTCCCTGGTAAGGACGTCTCAGACAACAAGAGATAAACGTGCTCCCCACCCCACCCATTCCAAAAGCCGGGAGGTAAGGCTTGGGAGGGTGGATCGCCTAGGGCTATACAAAACTTTTTCTGTGGCCTTTTGGCTAAGAGCAAAGTGTTGCATCTGTTCTAATGCTACACTTCATCTTTTCTGTCCTTGGTTGGTGAGGGAGAGATAACTTCTAGACCGAGGTAATTTTTATTTATGCATCAATCCAGAGTGCCCTTTATTGGGAGCTGGATTTTCAAAATATAAAAAAGAAAACAGCACCCTTGCATCTTAATCTGCACTTGAATGGAGGCAAGTAAATAGGAACTAATGTGTTCTTATATTTTTTAATCTTTCTACAAAGTCACCATTCATCCATGCATGGAGTATTTGTTGTCACATCTGCGCTGGTGCATCAACCATTAGTCTCTCCCCCTTAGATAGGATTCAAAAAGTGTCTCCCATCTAAGAAGCCCCACGCTATCGACCAACCTTTTGTCTCATCGCTTTCAATGTTGCACCCCTGTGCCTGTTTTACAACTACTTTAATGGAACGCACTTTAGTGAACTCACACCACTTGTGTCCTTTTGATTTAAATAACTCTGATTAACCCGACAAACAGCAAAATCCCACTCCTTCACTGTGGAGCTGTCTACTCTAATTGTTTTTTTTCTTCCAAACTACCAGACTTTGCAATACCTACCTTGATTCCTGTTTCCTTGATTGTACTAACACGCAGGAATTTAAATGTAATGCAAAAGACATATTGCTGCCCAACTCCCCACCTTAGTGTCCCTGTAGACATGATCCCCAAAAAAGTAGCCCCTTACGTCCAAGTGGAAATATGCCTTGTTTAGGGTAAATAAGAACAAAATAAAATTTGAATCAGAAAAAAATTTTTTTTTTTTTTAAATTCAGCATTAATTAATTTTTTAGGCACCATTTATTAAGGCCAAAAGTCACTTGAGGATAAAGGTTAGTGAAATGGATGGATTGAATGATGAAGAATATTTTGAGAGGATTGAAAAAAAAAAACGATCAATGGAATGAACAAATTTTCATTACTCATGGGAACATGGTTTCTGACAGTATAATCGCGTTGGCACACCATTTCTTTATATCACCGAAGTTAAGCGACATTGAACCTTGTCTGTACCAGACGTGACAGCATTTGGGAATATCGGGTGTTGTATGTCGGAGACCCTTGGGCAAAGTTGAGAACCTCCGATCAGGGTAACGTGTGGTCATGGAAAGCAGGTGACTGATATAATACGGAAGCAATCAGGAATAATTTTGTTCATGATTTTGTATTTCGTTGTGCTAGGCAGAAGATTCTTCTGGGTACAATGGTCAGGACAATCGCCCAGTATGAGCACTGCTCGGACATAAAGAAACTACAACCTACTGTCTGTACAACTGCAAAGAAAGCTATGGCAATACATCACTTTCAAGAAAGAGTGAATCAATGCTTGGATTCTCACTTGGTCCCAATTTAAATGAATGGCCTTCTCTTTGAGGAAGCCCCCTGTTTTGATAAGCTTCGAAGACTGACTTTTTTCCTCCAGGCCTGAAATGGGTGACTTACATCAAATCTGTTGCTAAGGTCGTTGAAAAAATGACTGAATCATTCTATCGGCTGGGAAATAATTTCACTCCTGATACAATTCTCTACCCATATAACAAATACATCCAAAGATAGAGTATTGTTGCCACATCTGGGTATGATTTACTGTGACGTGGTCCCTGCCTTTGGTAAAGGCCATTGTAGGTGACAGTAGCATCTTTGGGTTTTACCAAGAACCACACTAACATTCAATAAAAATTGGGTATAAAAGTTATAGTTTAACAAAAGAGGAAAATGGAGGATATATATATATATATATACATATATATATATATATATATATATATATATATATATATATATATTAGTCGTACATGCATAATAAAATGAAAATAAACGAAACATCGAAAGGATAGAAGGGTCACCAGTTAGTAAGTGCTAACTAAAATATAAACATACTTTTGTAAAAGATTAATTGAAAAAAAGGAAAATTTATAACAAAGCATTTTAAAATTATAATTTTATAAAAATAAAAAAGTTATTTTCGATTAATAAAATGTTCATAGTGTAAACACGTGTTTCGGTAAAGAAAGTTGCGTAAATAGTTACAAGTGAAAATGTTCATAATGATTAATGAATGATATGCATATGTAACTAATATGAGTATTTGGCAGCGTGGCATTATGTACAGGGTGGCCGAAAAGTCCCAGGACACTCTATTTTTTTTTTTTCTGTGTGTTTCATTAAAAAATACTGTGTTTTATTAAAAATACATGTATAGTGTCCTGGGACTTTTCGGCCACCCTGTATATGTGTGTATTTTGGCTTACCTTGTTCTTGTTAGTGCATGTACAGATGAGCGCAAACTGATGAATGTGAGAGATTGAAATGTTCCTTTTCGCCCCTCCCTGACCAAAGCAATGGTGTGGGGGGGGGGGCATACGTTTTGGTGTGCTTTGTTATTGACTGATAGTAACATTTCTGTCTCTCTAGTTTTGGCTGTTTGTCTTATACTAGTTTCTAACTTTGCATCAGCTTACTATTTTGACATTAACTTGTTATTTCATTGGTTGAAAATACTTTGAGTCAACACGTTCCTGTGAAAATTTGCTAGCTTTAGCAAGTGATGAAGAAAGCGAATCCAAAGGAAACGCAGAAAGAAAGAGAGTAGTAATTAGAACCATTTGCTTTTAAGTGTTCACTTGGTTCATGTCCCAGTCTTACTGCACCACTAAGAACACCTTTTCCTGCCTTGGCAGAGTACAAAACCGACTTCAAAATCTAGCGAGAGCTTACAGACTCTATCACAGAAGAGAACTTGCTAGCCTTTCTCTACGCTACTGTTATTTTCATGGCAGGTGCTCGACTGAGCTCCGATCTCTGGTTCCTCCATTGCAACATTCACAAAGAAAAGCTTATATAGCTACAACCACTGTAAATAATTCTCCTCTTTTTTTCTCCACATATCTAAAACTAAATGAAACATGGTCGTTTTCAAGTCCAATGTTAACAAGTTCTTGTTAAGCCGTTCCCTTTACTACTCAAATTCTGCCCAGTCTCAACCAACATTATCAAACCTTACAGTGTTGTGTCACTGCTCATGTCACAAATGTACTAATCCTTATTCTTGAGTGATCTTTGTGCCTTGATAAACCGTGATTTGCTAGTACATAATTTTTTTTTCAGTAGCAAGTTCTTGTTGCGAATGTTTTATTGTGAACAGACCAGAGATTGTAGTTCAAACGAGCATTTTCCATAAAAATAACGACATTGTAGAGAAAGACTCTTCTGTGAGAAAAGGGTCTGTAGAGAACGGAAGAAATCACTGACCCCCTCCTCTAGTGGCATAATAATCGATCTTGGGACATATCTGAAATAGGTAAAGCATTTTATCAGGAATCAAATACTTTCTAGGACTGTATAATGATGCAACCATTTTTTGCAGAAACCTTAGCAGCAGATTGAATATACGTCTTCCATTTTTAGATCTGGAGTGAAAGTTAGCTCTCAGAGTTTATTAAAAAACAAAGAGGCTTCCTTGAGGCAAGAGTCATTCATTTCAACTGGAGAAAAACAGGGATCTGAGCGTTGGTGGTGTAAGCATATACACACATGTACACATATGCACACACAGGCACACACATGCACACACATGAACACACACGTGCACACACATGCACACATGCACATACACACACATACACACGCATATATACATGCAGATAGATACACACACACACATGCAGATACACGCAAACACACACACATGCACA
>NC_136502.1:45239311-45264311 GCF_053919585.1 Euprymna scolopes | reverse complement strand
CGATTTTTATTGGTGCTCCATAATTTTGACCATGGCTGTATTTATAAATTGTTTTAGGAATCTACGTAAAAACTAAAAGTATATTCATAAGATAATGGGGATGGTTTCAAATCTTTAAGTCCATCTAAGGGGAATATAGTGGGAGAATCCTCTCTTAAAACTTTAAATATATTATATTTAAAGTAATTGTATAACATTTTCTAGGGAAACAATATGGAAGTGATCCCAAAGCTCTAAGTACCTCTCTCCAGAAGCTGGGGCTGAACCTCCCTTAAAACTTAAGATGTATACTATTTTTAAAAAAAAATTAATTATATGTATGAAAGTCTCATCTGAAAACAATGGCAGTGGTCGTGAATCTCCATTTTTCCCTCAGTATGCCGAATCTATGTGCCCCTTCTAAGGGAGCTATGCAAGCAGAAATCCTTTAACACTTCAAATATGCACAAGCACGTTCCAAAAGTAACGCCTCCTATTTTTTATTCTGCTCAAATGAATCAGAGGTGATTGCAAATTACGTTATGATAACTAAACTTATGCATTCATGATCTGAAAGTTTCATCTCTCTGTTGCAGATATTGATGACATGAGACTAAGAATGCAACCCTGTCATGGACGTGCGTCAGAAGCAGAGATATGTCATTGAATTCTTTCATACAGAAAAAAATTGAACATTAATCGGCACATATTGAATGTCTAAAAAGTCGATGCAGTTGATGTCAGCACAGTTAGAAGATGGGTTTGTCGATTTCAGAGTAGCAACAGAGATATTAATGACAAACCATGCTCCAGACTTTTACGAATAAGGAATCGTTCATTGCTGGCAAAAGTGCATTGAAGATGGTGGCGACTATGTAGAAAAATAAATTCTGGAGTACATAAGGTCGCACGTTTTAATGATACCACTCCCGTCTTTATAGCTCTTCAACGTTTTAATCTTTGATTTAAAAAATAGGAGGCCTTACTTTTGGAACGATCTCGTATATCTAATTTTGATGAAATTTAAATCATATGTATCAAGTTGACAAGAAAATTCTTGCGTTTTTTAACTTTTAAATTCAGATGAACACATCTCGGCTCAAACAAAAATTTATTGATCGAAATAAGCACCATCAGAATCAATAAATTTTTGCCAACGCAAAACAAGTGTATTTATGGTAGCACATCAAGCGCCGTAAAACAAGTGTAGTTATGCCAGTAACGTAAAAATCTTGTGTTGTTGTAGAAATGAAGTCGCTAATGGCGCTTTTGATATCGCTTAAGTTTTTGAAGCATTTCTCATGCAGAAAGTTGTATAGATGCTTGAAAAAGTGGTAGTCAGTAGGTGAGAGGTTTGGAGAGTATGGCGGATGAGGCAAAGATTTGTAATCCAATTCGTTAAACTCATGCAATGTCGGTTTAGCAGCTTGTGGTTGGGCATTGTTGTGAAGGAGAATTAGGCCTTCTCTGTTGACTTATACTGGGTGTTGTTATCGAAGTTTCTGATGCATTTCATCAATTTGTTAACAGCACTTATTCGGGTCGTTCCTGTTACATAATAAAAGGGAAGATGGCACTTTATAACGTCATTTCTTCTGGTTGTTATTCAATTCGTGAGGCACCCATTTATCAAGTTTTTTGTCTTTCCAATCTCTCTCAGGTGGTTGGAAAATCGTCGTATACATTACGTCTAATCCAGAAACAAGTTCTCAAACGGTTGTTTGTGAATTGGCTTTGACTAAAGCTCTTAATAGATCATTGTCAACATATAATAGCCAACGACTACGCTCATCAACTTCAAGACTCTTGTCGCTGCCATGAAATTTCTTAAACCACCATCACCATTGTGCTGTGCATTCAGTAGTGGGTCCTGGGCCAAACGCTTGATATCGCAGACTGTTTCAGCAGCCTTTCGGCCTAGCTTCAACTGAAACGAAAAAATTGTGCGAATTTGCTTTTTTACCGTTTTGTACTCAACGTTCTGTAAAGAAGATATAATTGTTTAAAAACGATTGTAATTTAAACGATTAGATAGAGTGAAAAACGCTCTTTAAAATGATATATAAAGTAAAGGTATTATAATGAAAACTTATTTGAAAATACATCATTTGAAATAAAAAATAAAAAAATTCCGCAAGATCTTTCTTTGTAATCTAACAATAAGATAGTAATTCAGCGTTTTCAAATGTTTAGCTTCTTCCGATTATGTTAAAAGGTGAAACGAGAGAATGGGTTAGTAAACGCAACGAAAGTAATATGGTGTTATTGTATTTTCAATCTATATAAATAAAATAGTAGATGTATGTATGTGTGTATGTCTGTGTGAAAACATTTAACCGATAAACTCTTAAATTGCTGGTCACGCAGCACTGAAATTAACAGGAAATAATAATCATACACCAACGATGGTTTATAATGAGTAAAATCTTTGTTTTGATGGATGAATAACGCCTACAGACGTATATCAGAAAGTTGAAATGCAAAATGTTCATTTCAACCTGCCGACACATTTCTATTACTTTTATGCATGCGCAAATTCATTCATAGCTTGAAGTGGTTTAATTTTAAATTTTTCTTATTTATCTCGCGATAGCTCAAATGGTAGAGAACACAGATGGAGCACTAAATGTTTTGGTTTCGATTTTAACTGATGACACCAAAGTCATTTATTTTTATTTTTTTAACTTTTGAAATCAGTACTATAAAATTAAGTGCAATATAAAATTCAACATAATAATAATAAATATGAAATCTGCATGAAATTAATATATATAGAAGCCTATTTTACGACCGGGCAAGGCAGCTCTCCCGCTCCCCCACCCTGTTATCCATTAATTAAAAAATAAAACGTCTTTATACATACGTGTACGGGTGTTTATACGTGCTTATCTGACGTCGCAATTTCTCTTCATCGGTGCTGTTTCTCTTCGCCATGTTTCATGAATGGCCGTCGATTGTCTCAGAGCCGCCCTCCATCCGCATGTGTCACACTCAACCTTTATTTGTGTTGACATTAGATTTTCACGTCGAGCGCGACAACTTCAATGCTTCAAGAAACTGCATGCCTGTTTCAAGAGTCTGCACGAACAACAATATTGTTACAAGCGCGTCAATGCTTCACACACACACACACACACACACACACACACACACACACACACACACACACACACACACACACACACATTATACTTATATATATACATATAGATATAGTCATTGATGTGATTACAACAATATTATTATTGCACACACACACACACAATATATATATATATATATATATATATATATATATATAAAAGAGATATCAATCATACCAGTTATTATAGGTGCTACAGGGCTTATGAAGAAGAACCTGAAGTCCTACCTAACTAATATTCCTGGTGAACCAAGTGCAAAAGAGATCCAGACAATTGCATTTAAGGGAACAACGAGGATACTAAAAAGAGCTCTCGGTTGGTTTCAATAAAAAGCAGGGCAATGTTGGCAGCTGGTTTGGTTGTCCCATACCCAGTATTACAATTTTCAAAGAAAGAAATTAAATATATATATATATATATATATATATATATATATATATATATATATATATATATAATTGGGAAAAGTTATAGACTTGAATTAGTATGGGTGCTTTATGCCGAATTGATTGTTGAATATGGTTAAATTTCTGTTCATTTTGAATTGAATGCTAATCACTATTAATCCTTATTTATCCCTATTAATCTTTCATCGAACCTTATACCTTACTACTTAGTTCGCTGCACTTTATTATAACAAAGGTCTTTACAAAATTTCAAATCGATCCAGTAGTTTACGAGAAAAAAGTGAGAGTAAATGTGGTATTGTGGAAGCTAATCCTTATTAATCTCTTACTGTGCATCGAACGAATACCTTAATACTTAGTTAGCTGCTCTTCATCATTGCAAAGTCCGTACAAAATTTTAGCCAGATCGACTCAGTAGTTTCCGAGAAAAAGTAGAAATATAATATAATATATATATATATATATATATATATATATATATATATATATATATATAAAAGTGAAATTGTCTCTGTGTGTGTGTGTCTGTGTGTGTACATTTCCCTACTAAACTACTTAGTCAATTTTCAGTCTACAGACTCGAGATTTGACATGAGAGGTAGTGAGATTTAGGAAAAAATTTTTTAAGCGGTTTTCGGCCAAAAATTTGGTTGTTAAGGGGTCAAAGTTCAACGATTTGACATTTAAAAACTCTATCAAACTCCTCTGCCAATTTTGGGTCTAAACACTCGAAATGTTAGATGTATATTACTTGAACATGGATCAAACTTTTTAATTTGATTTGAGCCCAAAACAATAAATATGAAGGGGTCAAAATTGGGGTCAAAGTTAAAATAAAAATTGACCTCTACGGTCTCTACCAAATTACTGAGCAAATTTTTGGTCTAAACATTTGAAATTTTACATAAAGTGTATTCAGACATAGGGCAAGCTTTTTGTTTTGTTTTGTTTTGTTTTGTTTTGCCGAAAATTTGGCTGCCAAGGAGTCAAAGTTCAAAAGATTTTACCTTTGTGGCCTCTAGCAAACTATTCAGCCTATTTTGGGTCTAAACATTTGAAATTGTACATGAAGGGTATTTAGACATGCAGCAAGCTTTTTAATCAGTTTTTGGGCGAAAATTTGGCTGCCAAGAGGTCAAAGTTTACAAAGTTGACCTTTTCAGACTCTACCAAACTCCTCCGCCAATTTTGGGTTTAAATACTTGAAATTTTAGATGTAGGTTACCTGGACATGAGTCAAACTTTTTAATGTATTACGTTTCTAATATCTATCTATCTATCTATCTATCTATCTATCTATATATATATATATATATATATATATATATATATATATATATATATATATATATATACATACGCACATAAAGTTATGAACAATACATAGGGCCCGAGCAAAGCCGGGTTGAACTGCTAGTATATATATAATATAATATCTAGTTTTAAAAACAATAAAATGAGGCATAATGAATCAGGGACAATTACATGGTAAAGTGAGAAAAAGAATGAGAGAAAAGAAAACATTTTCCTATATTTAATAGTAAAAAAAAACATTCGACTAAAACTGAAAAAATATATATAAGAAAAATTATATAAAAATCAATTTCTAAAAGCTAGAAAACTAAAACCCGAGATACCTTTCGGCCAACACATCCTCAAGGCGAAAAACGTCGACGGATAGCGCTTCAAATAAATGAATTAGTACTTGACATGGAGGTGCTATTAGAACGCAAAGGGGGAAAAAAATGTTCAACTTGTAAAGAAAACGAAAAGGAAATCGCTCTCTGCAAATAAGTGCAAAATAAGTTTTAAAACTCTTTGAATATGTTTAACTTATGCGAAACAATAGGTTGTCATTGATACAAACAAACAGGTTAACATTATTGCGGGAGTGCCTCAGGGGTTGATCCTTGGACCACTATTATTTCTGATATTCATTAACGACCTCCCTGATATTTTGTTCGAGATGAGTTTATTGGTTGATGATACAATGCACGAGGGAAGAACGAATGTACACAAATCTAACACAATGGCAGAATCGTTAGAAAATGGCCTCTACACCGTATTGGAATGGGTCGTAAATTGATGGTAACACTTAATGTTAGTAAGACTAAGCTGCTCTCCTTTAACAATTACAAGACGCCTCTCCAAACCACCAATATCCATGACAAATAACACACACCCTAACTGAGAATTTTTCCTTCAAACTCCTCGGCCTAACATTCACAGGCAATATGAACTAGAACAAAAAAATTAAGGACATTGCGAAGACTGCTGCAAAAAAGTTGATTCCCTCTATCGTGCTAGAAGATTACTCACACATGAGCGTTTCCTGTGCCTTTACAAAGTCACCATTCGCCCATACAGGGAGTATTGTTGCCACATCTGGGCTGGTGCATATACCACTAGTCTCTCCCTCTTGGACAGAGCCTAAAAAAGCGTCTCCAAGCTAATAGGTCACACTTTGTTACCTTAGCTCCAACCCCTGTCTCGTCGCATCTCTGTGCCTGTTTTACAAGTATTTTAATAGAATATGTTCTGATGAACTCGTTGCACTTGTGCCCCCTCGACGTACATATCTCCGACAAACCTGCTTAGCAACAAAATCACACCCCTTCACTGATGTCGATGTCCCTAAATGCCAGAAAGCTTTCTACTCTAATAGTTTCTTCCCTCGAACAGCTAGACTTTGGGATTCCCTTCTTGCTGCCTGCTTCCCTGACTGTACTGAAATGCAGAAGATTAAATGTATTGTAAACCAACATCTTGTTAATCTTTCCTAGGCATGATCCCAAATAGTAGCCCCTCACGTTTAAGTGGCTATATGCCTTCTTTTGCCTGCAGGGCGACGATCTATGCATTGTTACACTGAGGTGGTGTTTGGGCGGGCCTTGAGTACGATGCGAAAGCAGCTATTTCAATACGCCTCCTCCCACACAATTTATTATCATACAGGTGTTGATCAATAGAAGACGCATAGATTGGTGAGCACTCAGCTGTGCTCTGGAAACACCCCGGATGTGTTCTATAAACGCCCTGATGCGCTTGTTATATTTTCTTTCAACTCTTGTGGCTTGCAAAAACATGCGGGAATGATTCAAAATGGCGTAATGTAAGTCAACTATAAGGTACTTGTAGCTTCTCTTTCAATTTTCGGATTTTTAAAATCATTTCCAAACGCATTTTATTTCCTTTTGGTGGATTGACTGTTGCCTTTTTCTTCTGATGAGTTAAGAGCAAAATAGGTTCATTGATTGATATAATAATTAAGTGAATGATTTTGTGCTACGGAACACATACTGTCAAGAATTGTAAATGTCAACTGAATTAAAGGAATAAATTGTAAGATGGTCAACATCATGAAATTTGGAATATAGACTTTTGTCATTCATTCATTATATTCTCTGTAATTACATTGAGCTTCTTAAATAAAGATTGGTATATATAAAAAGGAAATATAAGTGAATAAAGAATATTTCCACTGAAATATATATATATATATATATATATATATATATATATATATATATATATATATATACTAGCATGGGTACCCGGAATTGCTCAGGTTTACATGAAGTTCCGTTTGACCACACCTAAGGATATTAATCATTTTCATCATGGTCAACAATTTCAAAAATAAAAGAACGGATAAAAACATGCAAATGTAATCGTCCAAAAAAAGAAGTACGTGATACTCTATTTCGGCAGAAGGAATACAAAGAGAAGAAACTATTCTCCGGATATTGAGCACTTTTTGTGGTCTGTGCGTTAAAAAAGCTCCACCAAAAAAAAAAAAAAAAAAAGAAATAAAAACAACGTTTGTTCAATAAAAATAGCAACGAGTGCCCGAACGACCAAAAGAAAATTAGTCAAACGCATGGGTGTATGCGTTTTTTTTAATTTTTTGTAAAGACACTTTTTTTCACTAGCTTTTGTTTTTCGTAAATGAAGGAAATTTTCGATTTGCTTTTTTTTCTAGTGGGGGGGGGCTTTTTCGATTTGCTTTTTTGCGTGGGGAGGGAGCCTTTTTATTTCTAAAAGTGTTGCTGAAGCTTGAATTCAAAGCGGTCAAAGTTTCTGCATAGCCGTTTCAAGAATATTAAAAACAAACAAATGAAAAGTGTTTTTTTTTTAAATATTTACAAAAAACATTTTCTGTCTACACAGAATTATTTTTTCAAGCTAGAAACTTTATTGAGATTAACAAATTATTTTATTTTGTGAAGAGTTTATTCTTATGCGTCGAAGTTTCTAGGGGGAGATAACTCTACGTCTTTAAGAAGTCGATGTCGGAAGTAATTCCAAATAAATTAAATTAAATACATTATCAATTAAATTGTTATTTAAAGTTTATTGAATAACAATTTTAAATGGAACACTTAAAACAATTCCATCGCTAGAAACATTGACTAACATACCGCTGTTTAGTAAAATCGATTTTCCTTAATGCAATATGCAAATGAGGTGATCTCTTAATTGTATATGTTGCAAGAATCATACTATATATAGAAATAAATGAAAGAGTAAAGTAGCAGACCTTTTGTATATATTAATCAAATTATGGCCAAACAAACAAACAGATAGACAGGAATACGAATTTATATATATATATATATATATATATATATATATATATACACGCAGGGAGACCCGACGTTGCCCGGGATTGAATGATGATCAAGGATTGTTTCACACTCCTATATTTTATTCTCATCGAAATTGGTGAAATCGCCCATTTTTTAATCAAATCAATTGATTGCTTACTCTAATTGGGGAATCGGCACGGTGCACCTGGATGCCTCTCGCGGTTACTTAGTCTACCGTATATTGTAGTTTGCATTGCACTGTAGGGAACCTAATGCTGATTGTATAAAGTCGTGTTTATATATAATGACTTGCATTAAAATTTTAAATTCAAAAGTCAAGTATCACGCTTTAATTCTGCTTTAAACAAACATTCATTTCGAATGCACCACTGTCATATCAAAGAACCTACTGTTGATTTTATATAACTGGCCTTGCTGGTTGTGCGGTGATAGTGGCTTGAATTAAAGTTTAAAATGCAAATGCCAAGTATCATGGTTCAATTGCGCTTCATTTCGAACGCCCCTTTGTCATATCAAAGAACCTACTGTTGTTTTCATGTTGAGCCTTTCAGCTTGTGTGGTAATAAATTGTGATGTTGGGCTGTGTAAGGTGTTAACTTTGGACAACATTGTCTGTTCCTTCTTTCATCGGATTATTTCGATTATCGATACTTATCGAAGATAATACAAACCCTATCTAAGAACACTGCCATGCACATAAAGTACCTTCGTGTAAAATTTCATAAAAATCTACCGAGCCATTATCGAGTCCATAAGGAACGAACTCACGCACACGGACACACAAAGTTCCTTTTTTATAATAGTAGATAGAGACATATGAATTAAACAAGTTCAGCTGTATTCATAAATTGAACTTAAAAGTAATATTTTTTTCAAAAGTTCTCAATATTTACTACATAGTCCACTGGGTTTTTTTTCTAACTTCTTAGTCAATTCACTGATGAAACGTTTGAAAGCATTTAGTTTTGTAGTAAAAAAGATGCATATTTTTTAATGTTTTCAAAATATGTATGATGTAGACATTTGTGTGGCTTACGCAAACGCAGCTGTGTTTCAGCTATACCACCTCGTCGGAATCCAGGCACACACACACACACACACACACACACACACACACACACACATACACAAGCACACACACACACATACATCATGCTCTCTGTTCAGTTTTAGAGAATTATTGGATATCTCGGAACATAAGTCTAGTATTTTCGCAATATATAAAAAACAATTAAATTCAAACGAGCAAAAAAAAAAAATACAATGAAAATAAAATACTTACATAAAAATATTTTGCATTGTTTCATATAACGTAATCTACGTTTGGTCGCATTTTTTTTTTTTGTCGATTAGTAAAACATGCAGTCATATTATAAATATGCCAGTATGTCAGCTTATTTTGGCTTGTTTACTGATTTAAACAAGTATTGTCGTTTTTTGTCATCTTAAAAAACGATACAATTTTCGAGCTATTACATATCGTTTTTCCGATAAAATTAGATGGCTCGGGAAATTTGACTTTTAACTAACCTACATTTTGCTATTTTTTTTTGGGGGGGGGGCTTTGTATTTTGGTGGAGAGGAGGGGCTTTTCTACAAAAGATCCTGATTGTATTTTGAAGAGTTTAAAACACATTTTAGAAAAAAATGAAAGAAATGCGTTGAATACAGCAAAATCTTTTTTTTTCTTAATATTATGTTGACAAAAAAGTTATTGCGGAATTTAAAATTTTGATTTCAAATTATGCATTTTCAAATAAGTTTTCGTTATTAATACCTTCACTTCATATATCATTTTAAAGAGCACTTTTCGCTATATCGAACCGTTTAAATTACAATCGTTTTAAAACAACTATGTTTTTTTTTTTCCAAACGTTGAATATAAGATGGAAAAAAAAAAGCAAATTCCTACAAATTTTCTTATTTCAATTCAACCTAGGCCGAAAAGCTGCTGAAACAGCTCGCGATATCAACGAAGCTTTTGGCAGGAACCACGACTGAACGCATAGCACAATGGTGGTTTAAGAAATTTCGTGGCGGCGACAAGATTCTTGAAGTTGATGAGCGTAGTGGTCGGTCATCGGATGTTGACAACGATCAGTTAAAAGCCTTAGTCAAACCCAACCCGTGGGTGCAATAAAAAGTAAGTTCTTTATCATAATGTGCGACGCTCAACTCAATGATTGGACGCTGACGAAGCTCCACGACACTTCACAAAGCCAGAATTGCAACAAAAGAAGGTCATGCTGACTTTTTGGTGATCTGCAACCGATCTCGTCCGTTACAGTTTTTTTGAATGCAGGCGAAACTATTACGGCGGAAGAAGTACTGTCAACAAATTGATGATTGCATCAGAAACTTCGACAACAACATCCAGCATTAATCTACAAAAAAGGCCCAATTCTCCTTCACGACAATGCCCGACCACACGTTGCTAAACCGATCCTGCAGAAGTTGAACGAATTTGGCTACGAAACTCTGCCCTATCCTCCATACTCTCCAGACCTCTCACCTACCGACAACCATTTTTGAAGCATCTCGACAACTTTTGACGTAAGAAATGCTTCAAAAACTTAAGCGATATCAAAAACGCCATCAGCGACTTCATTGCCACCAGAACGCAAGATTTTTACGTTACTTGCATAAAAACATTTGTTTTGCATTGACAAAGGTGTGTTGATTCTGATGGTGCTTATATCAAACAAAAATTTCTGTTTGAGACGAAATATGTTCATCTGAATTTAAAAGTTAAAAACCACAAGAACTTTCTTGTGAATCTGATAATTTCGATTTGTTTTGTTAGTGGGGATTTGAGATTCCTACACATTCACCCCGATTCTCACATCACTCTTCATTCCAACCCATCCCGCGTGATTCGATATTTGCATTTGGATGTCGAAAATTCGCCATTTTTTTTTTTTTTTTTTTTTTACCATTTCTTGGTGTCGCCATCTTTTTGTTGCGTCTTCTCTCTTCTTCTGTCTGTTTCTTTCTCATCGCCGTCTGTGTGTTATTTTTATTATTTTTGTTATTTTTGTTGCATTTTCCCCTGCCAATATGAAAAGCAGCGCATTATTTAAATTCCACTAGATCACATAGAAAGGCACAAACAAGGAAAAAAAAAAAAGGAAAAGAAACAGAAAAAAATGTCCTCTTTTTACGGACTAAATAAAGAGAGAGACATCTGCTGAGAAAAATGCTTCTCACTTCTTGTCACAATAGTAGAACATCTGCCATTGTGACATTAACTTTGATAGACTTGCATAGACAGAAACATCATCATTATACTACTACTACTATTACTACTACTACACAACTAGTGGGACCCATGGAAATTCCGCAGTTGTATCCTTTATATGTTGCATATTGCTGCCATGCTTAAAAGAAGTTTATAACAATTTTTTCGTTGGCGCCAAACGTCCAACGAATGTGTAACGTTTTTATAAATGCGTAACCAATAAATCCAATAAAAGTCTTTTTATATACAAATATGCAGGTGATTATATACGCTGGTCTTTTGACATGCTTTCCGCTTCTTTCCATGGTTGTTGTCCCATCCAGTATTCGTTGCATGATTCTCTTCATCTTCCTCTTTTCTTCTGGCCGTGATTCGTCATCAGTATTGCTAGGCGAATGAAACTTCTTTTATGCAAGGAGACGTTCGTTGAGTTTTATTGAAGGTTTTATTTAAAGATAATGTACTTAGGAAAGGAAGAGAGACTATTGTTATCTTAACAATTGTTTACTTCTTAAATTTAACTTTCTAACTTATGAAATTAGTGACGCAGACAGACAGGCATCAAGGCAACATTCGCCTTAGATTATTCTACATTATTGGAAGTGTCTCGTTCGCATGGCTGCCCAGAGAGAACTGATCTGAAAACTTCAGTTTTCTCTTGCTCGAAAACGTGAGGTAATTCGTCATAGCATCATATTGTTCGACTCCTGTTTTGTCTGTGGCGTTTAACCTTTGCCCCTGCCTTGTCACCAATTTTTCATTCAACTCTGAAAACGATTCTGTTTTACAGATCTGAGATCTCATCATATACTCAATGTGACCGTTGTCAAAATTCACGCGAGCTACTAATCGCTTGATATGCAAATATATCACAAACTCCGACGAAGGTTTTGGAGATAGGCCCATATAACCGGGTATATTCTGAAACTACATAAACCAAACTACTTAGATAAGTATGGTCCTGTTTCAACAAATGTCATGCAATAATATCGCGGGGTCTTAAATGAATAAGTTCTTCGTGAAGTAATGGTGGGCAAAGTGATTTATGAGATATATTATGGAGCCAAAACATAAGAGTACTTGTAGATATTTAGTAATGGTAATAATAGTTTAGAATACCTGGGATAATATTATTGAAGAATAATTAGTACTTATGGGAATGTGGATATAAAAAGTAGTTGTAAGGTAATTTTTTAAGGAATATTTTAACTGATTATCATCTTATGTTTTCGTGATCATGTTGTAACTCTTATTAGAGTCCATCCAATTAATGTTAGGGTTTTAATTAAGATGTTATGGATGGGTGTATCAGGGATAAGAATTTTGTATGATATATATCTATCTATCTATCTATCTATCTATCTCTATATATATATATATATATATATATATATATAGAGAGAGAGAGAGAGAGAGAGAGAGATAGATAGATAGATAGAGATAGATAGATAGATAGATAGATAGATAAACAGACAGACATTGAAATGATGAAAGAAGAATATTTTTTATTGGTGTTCATCCTCACTCTTCTAGATGGATTTTTATTAATAAATGCGACAGAAACCCAGGTTTCCAACGAGCAACACCGGTACTCGGGTCCTGCTTGTAGTGTATAAATGGGAGGACTTAAAACAAAATAAAACAAAACGGGAAACACTATATATCTAAAGTAAGACTACGTGTGATCCATGTATAATGATAGAACCTCCTAGAGGCTAATCACATTCACGGAGACATCCCTTCTGTTTAAAAAGAGAAGGTCTCTTCAAACGAACGTGAATATCTCCAAGATCTTCAGATGAAAGACCGAATAAGCACGGCTCAAAATGGTAAATGGGTCAATGCTGATGTTTGAAGCACATGACGGGTTTTTAAGCAAATAATCAGGTAATGAAGACCTGGATGTATTGCTATATCATCCAAAATACCTACGTTTTGCCAGAATGATCTACAAGTCATAAAGTTACATTCTTAGTATCGCCCATACGGGAGATTGAACCTCCAACTTTCAGAGAAATGTCACTCAGAACTGATTATCATTTGGCACCTTTATACATTGCTCCATGTTCAATCCGAGGTACGGGCGATACTAAGAATATAATTAAGATTTACTTAAGACTTTTACATAATCATGGCTGACAGAACGAGAACAATTTATTCTAACTAAAGGGTTTCGTTGGAAATTCTGTACCGATTCCCGTGTTCGACATTAAGACTTCCAAGTTCGACAAGATGCACTTAAAAAAGGTCGGAGGTTACATCGGTCGAAATGTGAGAATAACATCCAAGATGAGAACAGTAGTCCGAATAATTCAAATAACACATTTTTTGGTTGTTCTTTTTTATGATAGCATTTAACGAAAAGATGATTTTGAAAAAACAGGACGGTGCTTAAAGAGAGAATAAACGAAAGCGACAATAAAACAAAAAAAGATAAATAAATGTAGACACACCCTCGGTCGAATTATAGAGAGGAAGCAAGACAGACCCGGAGATTTAAGGGCTGAGTAAATGCATTTAGTTTCAATAAAAATCAGGGCAATGTTGGCAGCTGGTTTGACTGCCACATACCCAGCATTACAATCTTCAAAGAAAGAAAATTTAAAAAAATAATAATAAAAAAATAAAATAATTGTGTGTTTTGTCTTCTTTTCAGGCTATTTACACGTAATCGCCTTAAAAAATAGAATATCATTTAATTATTTAATCGGATGCAGTTTCACGAAAGCATCACAGATTTTATTGGCTTATCGAAGTATTGCATAGTGTTATTTTGTAAAATTTTATTTTATTTTATTTATTTATTTTTATTATTTATGTAACAGTATCTTTTGTATAATATTTTTCATTAACATACACTGGATTCTTACCAGTTTATGAGCAAAAACAAGAGATAATTTCTATTTAGTAACTTTGAATTTATGAATGTCTGATTTTTAAATCTATTACGATTAGTTTTTCTATTTTATTAGTTTATACTTTTATTTTATTTCATTATATTTATTTTCATTATATATTATTATTATTATTATTATTATTATTATCATTATTATTATTAATGACTCACAAGGAGCTTTCACACAGGTCATCAAGGATATCTCCTTGAAAACAACCTGTGGTGCTCTCTGAAAGCTGAGTGACAACAAGTCTCCCCAGATTTCCAGTGCTCTCCACCTCTTTCTACAACATTTGTAAATGAATTTGCGTTATCGCAACAGCCGTTTACCTTTGATTTCTCACTGGCAGCGGCCATTAGTCTCCACTAGAATTTGAGTGGCATTAAGCCTCCCAAAAGTCCCAGTTCTCTTCGCACTTCTCCAATAGGGGTCTGGTCAGCACTCTTTCCTCGGCCTTTCCATCCTCCTTTACCCCTCTCGACTTTTTAGCCTCACACTTTGGGAGAGAGCGGTGATAGAATGGGGGGTGAGGAGAATAGAGAACATAGATATTCAACATCAATGTTCTTGGATCGATATAATGCTTCTTAATGTTTTGCCTCTGCAGCAGTTTGTCGGGCCCGCGTATGTGGCTCATGTGTAAGCATTCAAGGGTTTTCCTTAATATTTCAGCTGTTTTCATTATTGTTATTCGTTGTCTCTTCCCAGCCATTCCTCTGATTCCAATTTCACCCATTCTTTTTTCAAAGTTTTTCGGAATTGTTCCTACTGCTCCTAATATTATAGGCATTATTTTGATTTTTTTTTTTTTTTTTTTTTTTTTGGTCATCCATATCCCTTTCAGCTCTCTGGCTAGCTCTGTGTATTTGTTCCGTTTCTCCTTTTCTTTTATATTTACCCTGTGGTCAGCTGGAAAAGCAAAGCTTACGATTTGACAGGACTTTTTCTTCTTGTTAATGATTACGACATCTGATCTTCTTGATTGGATGGGTTTATCTGTTTGTATGTCCATGTGATTCTCGTTTTCAAGTACTGTTGCCGGCTTATGCTTGTACCATTTGTCTGTGTGTTCAAGAAGCAATTGTTTACATTATTCCCAGTGTACTGTCCTCACCACTTCGTTGTGCCTGTTCTTGTGTTACTTTTGGGTCAGTTTTCTGCATTCGCTTACTATTTTGGTCTATAGTTTCGTCTCTTTGTCCACAGAGTCTGCATTTGCTACTATTGATTACATTATTATTATTGATATTAATATTATTACTATTATTTTTATTCAAGTTTTTATTTTATTTTATTTATTATTTATTTTTTTATAAATATATTGAGACTTGTTTCTTCTCCTACCTAATGTCATTGTTAAACTGCAAATCATATTACTGTTTTTTCAACATATAAGGATATGTTATAAAATTATGTTTCTTGAAATAGTTCTATTAAAAGAATATTTCTTCGATTTAATTACTGGCGAATTCATCTATTACCTAGCAGGCAGCCCGGTCGTAAAATACGCATAAATAGTATATTTTAATTCATGTAGATTTCTTATTTATCATTATAGAGCCAGTTCTCCATCAATTATTAGCCAATATACAGTAATGATTTCAAATGTTATAAAAGAAATATGATTTAGGCGATAATCGAAACCAGAACGTTTAGCTCTCTAACCTTAGTCGTTATTTATCTCTCCAACGTTGTTAACATATGAGCTACGGACAGATGGATATGAAAGGCTGTAAATTAAGTGACTTTTACCTATGAATGTTTGATTTGGAGCATGCGCAAAAAAAACATTAGGCATAATGTTTTATTCAACTTACCCTGCCAGGGTCAACTGTTTTGCTTTCAATTTTGATCCTAAGGCAATTTTTGCCGGTTAAAACAAAATCGAAAGTATGCTACATGTCCGAATACGCCAGGTATCAAACTTCAACTCTGTAGACCAAATATTTAGAAAATAGTTTAGTAGAGACTTTTCTGCATTGCGAAACGGATCTGTAAAAAAAATGTATCAAAATCTTGAAATGTAACTATACCGTAATTCCTATATATATATATATATATATATATATGTGTGTGTGTGTGTGTGTGTGTGTGTGTGTGTGTGTGTGTGTGTGTGTGTGTGTGTATATATATATATATAAATTTATATATATATATATATATATAAATTTATATATATATATAAATATATATATATATATATATATATATATTGGTCAGCTGATAACTAGCTGACTGAAACATGTCCATGACTGTGTAGCGACATATTACTGCTTATGTAACAATAAATAAAGGGTATATCCTGCTCTACTTCTGTAATAAGCACTCTTGTATTAAGCTCCTTAAACTTCATTGGTTACTTAACCTCTGGAAAACAATAACTTCGGATTATATATATATATATATATATATATATATATATATATATATATATATATATATATATATATATGTATGTATATATATATATATATATATATGTGTGTGTGTGTGTGTGTGTAGCTTAATTGCCATATATATTTTATAATTTACTACCTAGCTCTACCTACGTATTGAGCAGTGTTGAAGTAAATACTTAAAGTTTACGCATACATTTATACTTTCGCATATTAATTTATGTGATTAAATTAAGTAATCATATATACATATACATATATATGCAGTGGGAGAACTGCCGACTGTCAACACGACGGTTCTGGGTTCAATCCTAGGCTAGGGAGAGATGCTAGTCTAGCGGCACTGATGAGTTGTGATACAACGAAACAGGACTGTATGTCGATGACTACAAATATATATGTGTGTGTGTGTGTGTGTGTGTGTGTGTGTGTGTGCGCGCGCGCGTGTGTGTGTGTGTGTGTGTGTGTTCTATAGATAGAAGCTTAGTCGACTACCAGCCATGAAAATAACGATAGAGCAGAGACAGACTCACAATTGTCTCTTCTGTGAGGAAGAGGAAGTAGGGACGAGAAAGGGGTCTCGCTCACTAGATTTCGAAATCGACTTTAAAAGCAAGATGTTACACGTACTTCTTAACTCTTATTTAGTTGCGCATGACTGCATGACTCCCGGGGAACGCCCGATGACCATGTTAGCTTATTATAAGTGACTGCAATTTTCTGTACACTACTAAAATTGTTTTCAGTTTATTTCACAGACGCACCGATGCCGTTCACGGTGGGCGACCGTGTCCACACCTAACCCTCTGAACTTGTACTGCGTCGGGCAGCGTACAATCGCCTAAGCCACACTGAAAGGCTGACTGCCAGACGTACCAACCCGACAAACAGGTAAGAAGCGACGAGAAAAGTTTTCAATGATGGCAATAATGATAGCTTGATCCAGTGAGGAAGTAATTATTTTCACATGGGTGGGGCTTTGACCACACCAGACATCAAACACGAACCCAATCATCGCAGAGACAAATGAATTACGCTTGTTTTCAGTAAAGACAATTATGGCGCTGCATTTTTGTTTTTCTTTTGATTAAAAAAGAAAAAACTTATATATATTTTTTTTTTAAACAAAAACCGCTGATTGTCAGATATAATTACGTAACATCAACGCCCCCGGTTGGCTGGTTGCAATGACGTAACCACGACTCCAACAATAATAAGTTTTATTAAAAACCCAAACGCTGGGATATTTCTTATAAGATGCGTTAGCTTGATGGGATCTGCTGTGGGATTCAATTTTTAAATTCAATTCAGTTACACGTGAACTGACGTAACGGGACGGGGTAGCTCCAACAGCTGTCGCCCTCTCTCCACACACACACACAAAAATCATCGTCTGAGCAATGTTTTGTGACATTAACCATTTACAAAGATCTCTGCTGGGTTTATAATCTTTAAAAAAAACTAGAAAGAAAAACGTATATAGAACTTATATAAAACCCATAGAAATAATTACGGAAATATTGAGGATTATCTTTTCTTCTTTTTTTTTTTTTTAAAAAAGGACTCACCACTTATCAAGAACTAGAGGCCACTCGAGGATAAGGGTTAATGAGTGTACAGTGTACAGTAGTCAGTGGGACAATGGGAAAGTTTTAAAAGTTTCAAGAATTTACCCAAACACACAAACATAGTCGTTGATATACAGAATGTGTCGCTGTACCAGAGCTTTTCAGTGTGGCTAGACACGCAAGCTGAAAATTTTTTTCAGCAATAATAACAGATATAATTCGCGCGATACGTTTGTACCTGAACAAATATGACGTCATCGAAACCGACGAATGGTGAACCCTGTAATAAAACATTATCTACTTGCTTAGCGAAAAAGAAAACTTTCTAAAATAACGACAAAAACTAAAGACAAAAATTGAAAATATATATCCGGATTCAATATATTTTTAACGCTATCTACTAAAGAAAGGATATTGTTTTTGTTGTTTTGTTCACAAAACGGACATTAAATTTCCACACACACACGCATCGCAATTCTGCTTTAGATATAAATTACTTGGTGACGGAACTGTTTAAAAGAAACAAATTAAGAAAAGAAACTTTTTTGTGACGATGAAATCGATGCGATTGTTTTGATATGTCCATCAGTTGATGAATTTTATTTACTTTTTTAATGCCATGTTGTGGATCGGCTTCATTTGATATCGGCATTTGTTAATACGAGAATCAGATACTCACAGAAAATACCACGTGAACGTTACCAACATCTTACAGAGAAAGTCTTGTAATACCTCCTGCTGAACTAAAACTCGACAGACTAGGCCCGTAATAATGCCTACATCGCCACTACTATTTATTATTTTTTACACTCATTGAGAACAGGTCTAGTTTAGTTAGATGATCACTTTGACTGAAACATGTCTCCAGATGTGTAGCCATATCAAACGACTTGCCAATACTAAAACATATCGAATAATCACACCCGGAAGAATCAAGATCCGGTGGCAGCAACAATCCTGAAGAAGTCTATTTTATTAACGTTTCGATTCACTAGACAATTTTTTTTTTTTCTTATTTACCAAAACAGAATTCTAAAAAAAAGTTTTGGCATAAAACAAGTACTAAAAAAAAAAAAAAAAAAAAAAAAAAAAAACAAGGCTTCAAACAAAATAGTATGAAAAAAAAATATCGGAATTGGAAGAACAATAACGACGGAAAGTCTGAAGAATTCTCCCCCCCACACACACACACGCACACCTTTTTTTTAAGTTTCGATTTACTGAACATTTAAAATAAGATTTTTTTTTATTTACCGAAAAAAAAAAGAAAATTTTTAAGTAAGTACTCTTTATTGACTCAACTCGCATCGTCAAGCTCAATACAACATTTTCCAGTAGAAGTAAAAAAAAAAAAATAAAATCGTGTCAAGGGGGTATTCCATTTGTAAGTTAATTAATTTGTTTTATTACATATATATATATATATATATATATATATATATATATATATATGAACTTTTATTTCTGAAACTTGATTTAAATGCTATTTTAAATCCATATATATAAATATATAAAGCTCTATTTTATCAGATAAAAATATTGAGCTTTCTCTTTTTACTGCAAGTCGTAAAAGATTACTAAAAAGATTCTCTGGCTTTACATTGTTTGACCTTTCTCCTGTTTTTATTTTATGCGGCATCTATCACTCTCGCTTCCGTCACACACACACACGCACACACACTTCCTCTCTCCTGTCACCCTTCACTCTCTCTCTTTTTTCCTCTCTCCCTCTCTCTCGCTCGCTCTCTCTCTCTCTCTCTCTATCTCTCTCTCTCTCTCAATAGACATATATAAAGAAAGGAAAGAATAATAATAAGATGAGAATTAATCCATTATGAACAAAATAGAATATCATAACAAGTGATAATATTATTCAAATCGTAGTTGTAGCGAAAAGGTGAGTGGTGTGATAAAGAGGCTGGTATTGAGATTTATCTTTTTATTTGTTATATTTAACAGACTTTGCAAACACACATTTTTTTTTCAAGATACTCTAACCCGTATATGCACAAATGTGCCTGTGTTCTAAATAGCATATTCTTTTTCGCTGTTTCTAAATGTATCTCCAACTTTTATAATTGAAGTCACTTGAAGAAAAAAAAAAAGAAATTACCTTGTTTGCAAACAATACTTATACTTCATTCAGTTGCTGCTGATTGATGCTGTTGTTTGATGAATATATACTGAATTACTTCCCTTTAATTTTACAAATAAAAAACTAACGAGATTGAAACGAACGTGGCTTTTATAATTATTTTATTGAAGTCTCGTTTGCAACCGATACTTAGTGTTTGCTTCACTATATACTGAATTATCTCTCTTGGTTTTACAAATAAAGGAACAGCGAGATTAAAACAGGTACACTAGGTTTAAAAATATAACTTACGTCATGATCCCAAATCGTATACGAAATTCTGTCTGTTTGTCCCCGGCACCGAACAGTCCACAAAAGAGCCACGAAGTTTGCATGGCTGTTACGACGACGAAGCGCTACAAGGAGGGATTGGAATTTGGCGCCAAATTTGTGCCGGTCTTTTTCCGAGGTTCCCTTGTGTGCTACAACAATAGCTGCGGTCGGCGCCGCTATTTCAGCTCAGTCCGGTGCGAGCCACGAGTAACACCGACCTCGTACCACGAGAGCATTGTCGTTTACCCGGAAAGCCAATCGACGACATTTATTTCCAGCGTCGATTACCGCATTGAAGAATGCCGGCGATGGTTCAAGACGACAGTCGAATTTAAAGCGAAGACGTATACCACTGCGAAAATTCAGTCAAATTCGCCTGCAAGCAGACCAATTGGTAGAGGCAAACCATTCATATAAGAAGTGCACTCTGCACAGGTGTCCCAATACATATATACGGTGTTACAGAAAATTAAGTCACAGTGGCATGATATCGTCCGTTTCAAATCAATGATTTTAATATATATATATATATATATATATATATATATATATATATATATATATATATATATATATCACAAGATTGTCTTCAGTTCAACTGAGTTCTTAGTTCTGGACTTTTTAGTTTAACCAAAGATTATCGACGATTTTTGAAAAATTGCTCTTTTGAAATTGACAGTATCATTATTTGTTGATTTGATCTTCTGCAATATCATATATAAATTAAATATTTGGTTCTTATTTTAAATTCAAATTTTTTGAAAAATTATATATTGGCAACTAAAAAATAGCAATATTTCTTTCAACTTAAAATGGCAAATAATTGAGACTTGCAAATCATATAAACCAGGAGATAAATTTTGTACATTATGTACAAAAGAAACCCTAAAAATTTTAAAATATGAAGATATAAAAAGCACAACCAAACTAGTAAAGTCAAGACACGAGCTTCTATCATGTAATCATAAACGTTGGTTTAAATTTAATAAATATAAACCACCTTAAATCATTAAAAATTACTCATTAGTAAAAATAGATTTTTTTTTTTTTTTTTTTTTAATAAATTAAGTTAAACCAATTACCGCCCTTAGACTCGTAAATCAAATAATAAATAAAGCCATGACAATTATCTCCCCTTAAAAACTTGCAAAAAAAAAAAAAAAAAAAATACTCTCTCTCTATAGATATTAACTGTAGCGTTTTTAAATAAAAATACGCTAACGGAAACAATTTACTGCACGAGCGTCGCCCTTTTAAAATTCATCATTCAATAAAATAAAAAGCTATAGCAAACATCTAAATGACTACTTTAAATACAGTTCCTGATTTCAAAAAAAGAAAAACCAAAAGGTAATTATATATCTATATATTTTTAAATCAAATTTATTATGTAAATTCAAAAAAATATATATTTTTTCTACTCATTTCTATCTCTAACCTATACCAATTTTCTTATTAATTTTCTTATAAATTTTAAATCCAAACCTTTTACTTCAATTTTTCAGATTCATCTGCCTTACTTTTAATGCTAGGTTTATTTTTGGTGTCTTTTCAATTCAATAGAAATCCTCCTAAATTTGCTGATGAGGAGACCGTGCTTAACAAAAAAACTACGTGACTTCATGTATACCACAAATAAAAAGCACGGATTTCCGAAACGATCGTACAGATAATTGACTTTGTTGTTGTTCCTTCTTATGAAACTGATTTTTAATTTAATTAAATTTTGATTTTTAAATTTTAAGAATTTTTTAAATTTTTAAATTATAAATCACATTACTTAATATTGAATTAGCTCTAGGACATTTAACTATCGAGCTTATTATATATCTAAATTACAAAGAGCATTTCCTGTATTTTAATTAAACTAGTAATTTCACTATTACATTAAAATACACTTAGCTCTTTAGACTATTATTCTAATCTCCTTTATATATATATATATATATATATATATATATATATATATATATATATATATATATATATATATATATATATATAGAGAGAGAGAGAGAGAGAGAGAGAGAGAGAGAGAGGGAGGGAGAGAGAGAGAGAAAATAAAAAGGAACAAACCGTATTATGTATTCATCAACGTTTCGTCTTTATTTCGAGACTTCCTCTGAATAAAAGTGTCGAAATAAAGACGAAACGTTGATGAACACATAATACGGTTTGTTCTTTTTTATTTTCTCTATTTTGTCGGAATACTATTTCCATTATTTTCATCATATATATATATATATATATATATATATATATATATATATATATATATATATATATATATTAAATAATAATTAGACGTTTCTTTCATGCAAATTTCGTACTGTGTTAAAAATTCATATTTCAAAAACATATTTGTATTAAGTAAACCGTTTTTTTTTTGTTGTTTTTTTAACTATTTTAACGTATTAATATAAATAACACTGGGTAACAGCCCCCCCCCCCCAAAAAAAAACGTCACGGGTTTCTCAACTGATTTAGACTAATTTCGGTGTTCTGAGTCCGAATATCACATTGATTTTGCTGTATCAGGTCAACTTTTTGAGATACAGACATAGGCCTACCCTGACGAGCTATACATATGCTAATATCAGGGGTTTTGAGTTCAATCATATTTTTCTTGAAGAATATATCGAATTACAATGCACAGACACAGATAATATTATAAATAATTAATATATTTGTGTTTATCATAATTTTTTGTGTATAAATATGTATAGAATTTATTTAATATTTAATATATTTTTGTGTGAATTTAGGCTAACGAGGGTTATGCTTTAGCAAATTTGTGTCATTCTTCCCAAGAACTGAATGAATTTGGATACGTTGACTTTTATTTCTTGAAGAAAACTGAAAAAATCGTCAGGGGTTTCTCAGCTGATGATCCGCAGAATTTTTTTTTTTTAACTCGATTTTTTTTTTTAAATTCTGTAGCAAAATAACCTGACCTGATTGAGCAAAACCAAGGTCATTTTCGGACTCAGGGCATCAAAATTAGTCTAATTCAGCTGGAAAATCCAGGACGATTTTCAAAACATATTTTTTTGTTACCCAGTGTAATATATTAAGGCATTTCATGATCATACGTACGTTATCACCTTTCACACTTAAAAACTTAGAGCGTTCGATCAGTAAACAAAGGTGATTGGTGCTTAAACTAATGCTCCAAATCAAATTATACCTTCTCTTGACTAAAAGCACCCAGTTTTAATTAAATACATTTCGAAAAAGTTGTATTCGTTTTATAATTTTTTTAAATAAATAAAAACATTTGTTTTATTTATTTAAAGAATATCTAGCTGACAATGACAACTGTTTTATGGAAGAAAGAATAGTTATTATTTTTAATAGTATTAACCCTGACACATTATTTCTTTCAAACTAAATGTTAAGAGTAAATTACACAGATTTATAGAAAGCATAGTGGAATGTCCACGGAACTACGGTTTTAACTTAAAAGTTATGGCTAGGCAATATATTATCGATCAAATATTTTAACAATTTCCAGTGACGATTTGTTTATTGCAGTTGCAATTATGATCTGATTCAATTAACTCGATGAAATGTCCTGTATCTTTTCAAACTAATTCTTAATTCATAAAAGTATTTCTCTTCTTCGTCCAGTGTTTGATATTTTTTTTGTTCAATTTTTCAAAATGGCGGATATTCTTCTTTGCTGTTTCCACCGGACCCACTTGTCCGCTTAAATATTTTTTGTCTTGTTTCTGTTTGCGATTTTATATATATATATATATATATATATATATATATATATATATATATATATGTATATATTAGTCCTCACGCGAAAAACCAGGACACAAAATGTTTTAAATAATAATAGAATAACAATAACAAAGACTTTCGCTGGCGAGGACTACTATTGACCGTAACCAGTTATAGAGTCCTTTTGAAAATTTCATCTCTATTTTTCTCGTTATCTACTGAATATTTTTAATGAAACCTATATGAAATATGTTCCTTATTAAATTGTAAAGATTTTCTATTTTGAAAGAAGTTTTAAAAAATTTAATCTCAAAAAGTTATTTCAAAGTTTTTGTTAAAAAAATTAAGATTTTCTCATTATTCAGACATATATGACAAAGAGGGAGTTGCAAAAAAAGAGTTGTGGTGTGAGGAGAAATACAAACTGAAACAGAGAGAATATTCAGACCTGTAATAATATAAAGAGGGGGTTGCAACAATGACTTGTGGTGTGAGGAGAAATACAAACTGAAATAGAGAGTAGGGGAGTTTTTATAAATACATGCAAAACCACATTCATTTTTTTTAATCCAAATTAATAAATTAAATTAAATATAATCTTAAAAAGATACGATACAAGTTAG